>NW_025113104.1:644133-787290 GCF_010416935.1 Polistes fuscatus
TCGTATTTGTATAACTCCAATGATAAAACATGTTCAATCCTACACATCATGCAATTGTTAAGTTTATTTACTAAATCCTTATGTGTTTAATTTAATTATTCTGGAGACGTGGGTTCTTCAAACTGTATCCCCACGGAATCTTCTCTCATAATGGTTTCACGAATTTTTGTATACGTATATTAAATTGTAAATAATGTAGTTATGATTGAAATTATATATTATTTGTTAAAAGATATTTTTTTCGTTCATACGTATCCTAAAATTTTTGTAAATATTTCATTTTGTTTTGTATATGAGAAAGGGTGTTATTAAATATTTTATATTTTAAATAAGAACTCTCCTCCATTAATCGAAAAAGTTTGAAGACCAAGTTTGTTCTGTGTGTTTGGTTTGCAGTCGGGGATGTTCAAAAAAACTGTGTACATAAGGTTTGAAAAAAGTGTTTCCTGAAAAATTTGTTAAATGTAACCAGACATGTTTCATCACTATAAATTTTCATTTGTATTCGTACGAAATCATGAATGGTCAATTTTTTTTGTCAAAATCTTTCTTTCCCCTTTCTCTTTGTTTTTCTTTTTTCTTTTTTCGTATCGTTTTATTTGTTTTTCCTTGAGTATAATAGAGAGAGAGTTTTTGAAATAACGAAAAATATCGTATTTTTATTCGCGATCGTGTCTCACGCGCGTTGTTCGTTCTTGATACATTTTTTATCACACAAAAGCGTGTTAAGCTGATTGCAATTATTGTGAAAGTGATCTTTCAGATAAAAATAAAAAATAAAATATGTAAAATTATATATATTTGTTTTTTGCTGTTGTTGGTATTCAATTAAATCAGCTCTCATTGATCAAAGCGATTAATTTCATTGAAAAAATGTTTATCTTTTTTTTCTAATTTTAATATTAAATCACTTGATTAATATTTAAATTAATAAATTTACAATAACATTTCATTGATAATTAACTTAAACGTAAACTAAATGACAAATAAAAAAAGCAATACACATAATATCACTAATTTTTCTACATTATATTTTATGAAATGATTAATCGAGTCGACCAACGAGCAACTCAATTTTCTATTAAAAAAAAAAAAGAAAGTAATAAAACAAATTCACAATTTAACGAAACTTTTTCTCTTGTACAAATAATAAGTTTGATGAATTTCGTTTTATAATCACTTTCATAATCGTCCAATATACAAATCATTCTAAAAAATAAAAAGAGAGACAAAATCTAGAAAAAGGAAGTAACAAAAGATAGAAAACTTGATAGAAGTAATTAGATTAAATGTTGTTGCAACTTTATCAAACGACTGCATTAACTTGTCCGGTTTTACAGCAGCTTATTAGCAGAGTGTAACATCGACTCGGTAACGTAGCATGTTAGGTGTCATGTAACTAACAATAAGTTTACTTTCAACGTTGTTACATTGCTTGCGTATGGCTTAAGTCTAAAGTTGTATCACTTTGATAATAAAGCAAACAATTTCGTATTACCGAGTTGACGATGCTAAGAGAAAAGAAAAAAGAGAATAATAGAGAAAGAGAAAGAAAATTAGAGAAAGAGAGTTGCGGTGCACACGACAATACACTGATTTTATCAACATCCGGTTGAAACTTTTGTTCCACGTTGTTGAATGTTAATTAATTAGTAAGTAAGTAAGTAAGGAAGTACAGTTCGTTCTCAATAAATTTTTCAATCTAAAACTCGACACGTGTTCGTTTCGTTTAAACACATTATTACAAATATTAAAGACTGTAATTACGTTAAATTGCATTCGATAACAGAGATGGGTGGATAACACTTTCGTTTTAATGTTTTCATTACTTTTTCTTTTTTTTAATCAAGTAAACCGGAAAAAAGAAATATTTTGTATATTTTCGAAGTATATTTTATTCATATACCATTTTATATAATTTTTTAGCAAAATAACATTTTTATTGTTTTTTTTTCTTTTCTTTTCTTTTTTAACAATTTCTAGTAAGAAAATATTTTAATCATTTAATTTATTTTTATTCATTTTTGCCAAAACAATATTTGGATCATTTATTATTATTTCTAAATAAATATAAAAGTAATAATATCAAGTTTAATGAAATATCTAATCACAGATTTAAATAATATTTTATTAATAAAATTAGGTAAAAACATATATTAAAATAATTCCCATCTCTGTTGGTCGTGACGTAATATAAAAAAAAAATAAAAGAAAAAAGAGAGAGAGAGAAAAAGAAGGGACGCAAGAGGTAAAATATGCATGAGATATGATAAGTTTGAAAGATATTTTCAACGCGAGGAAATAATAATATGGAATTAAAATAAACGCATGCGGATAAAGGGAATATGAAGAAGATAGATGCGAGAAGGTGAGGGTGGGTGCGGGGAAAGAAAGATTTTTTCTCGATCGAACGATGGATCATAAATTTACGAACTGTGTCTGTCGGCATTGGGCGAATTTTCTTGGGTAGTCTTTTCAGTGTGAACGTATGAATGTATGCGTATATTAGGGTGGTTCTTATTTGCAATTCGATGAAAATGCACCTTCCTTCTCTAACCCTAGTTTAACTCGAAATAAACTAAAAAAAAAAGAAAGAAAAAAAAAATAATCAACTGTAAATTTAAATTATTTTTTTATTAATATTAAAACATGTTCACATATTTTTATATTAAAAATATATATTTTATATTTAAGTGGACGGTGTGTGTAAACATATTTTGAGATATTTATAAAAAAAAAAAATAATTTGTAATTAGTCGGAAATCTTTTACATATTTGAGGTAAATTTTTGTGCTGAATATTTTTATGAAATAATATTTCGTAGTATTGATATTCAGAAAATTGTTACTGTCATTTTTGAGGGTTTACCCATCAATATATGTAGATTAACAAAATATTGTTTTATTAATCTACATATATTTGCTTAAAAATTATAAAAAAAAAGAGAAAAATAGAAAAATAAAATAAATCATAAAACAATTGTATAAAATGATATCAAACGGTATTCAAAAAACAGTTTAATTTAAATATAAAAAACATTTGTGCTCGCGCAGGTACGCTTTTGTTCGAGACAAAGAGTTAAAATTTGAGAAGATTTTTTTGTCCTTTTTATTTATTTCGAGTTTGAACTAAAATGAACGTTTTGTCGAAAATTTCTCAAAAAGTCAAATAACAAGCACCCTTCAGTGTAAATATATAAATATATGTATATATAGTATATATATTATATATATTTGTGTACGTACGTCTTATTCTCCTTGTGTAAACTTCGATTGTGATGAAGTATTATATTAAATGAAACACGAAATGGTACTGTAAAGGGACATAAATGCAGTAATTTAATGATAATCTGTAATCATAAGTGTGTGAGTTTGATAACATAACACATTACGAATATAAATGTACAGGTAGTTGTGACAGTCAAAAAATTGGACAAATAAATTTTACGATTTACTTTATAATAGAAATAATTTAAAGAATAATTCATATTTTTCCAATAATACTGGCACAAATAATAAAACCCGTGTCACAGATGTCGATGTTATTAGTATTTTGGTCAGTCATTCGAAAAAAGAAATGAACACATAGGTATTCGTTATTTATTATCAATATGACAATGAAAATAACTTTATTGGCTTTGTCGTAAGGTTTATTGTTATTATTGTTGGATCCGAATTTAATTAACAAGAATTAATTGAATCGTTTGATACGATTATCAAATGTGTATAAAATATGTTCGTGTACGAGTTTTTTTTATCTTTCCAGAGTAATTCGATAGCGATTGAAAATTTAATTTCAAGTTTAATTCTTTTCTTTCTTATCTTTCTTTCCTTTTTCGAACGTGTGATCTCTTTTTAATTTTTTTATTGTAAAAAATTCTTTCGTCACAAATATCGATGATAAAATACGAGAAGGTACGGAACGACGAGTAAATAAAAAATGCGTAAATCTTATTTTTTAGGAGCATAAAAAATCTTGTTCGCAGAGGAAAACGTGAAAAATATTTTGTAATTGTAGTATTTTAATTGAAAAAAAAAAAATGTCGATTAAGTTAAATATGAAATTATTTGTTAATTGTAAGAAATGATTTTTTTGTTTTGTTCTCTTTTTTTTATTTTTTTAATTTTTATTTGGCGACGATTGGTCAACAACTGAAAAAATATAAATCCCTTTCGTAAATTAATTTTCAATCTTTTGAACTCTAATACTTACCCTACCGTTACTATACATTTTACATTTCAAAAGTACTTTATGATCTCATAATGTTTCAAGGAAAACAACCAACGCTTTGTTACTGATTAAGCGGAATAATAGCTTTATAGGGGAGACAAGTATGCTTCTTATGTTAAAGTACGCGAAGCCAACGTTCAAGCGAGTTATCGAGTTATCGGCAGTAAAATTCATCGGATACGAAAGAGATTTTAATCGGCGTGATTGAAAGATTAAAATCATCTACGTAAATTACGATAATTAATCGTCTATCGAATTTAACGTAAACGTAATGATGTGAAAAATTATAAAAAGAAAAAGAAAGAAAGAAAGAAAGAAAGAAAAAAAAAATTGGTGTGTGTACTTATGTACGCACGTAAGAAGTTATACTTCTTTGCCGTACCAAAACGAACATAACCTCAATAACCTCAATAACCTCAAAAATAACTTCAAAGAAAACTTCAAAGAAAAAAAATAACTTAAAAAAAAATAATAATAATTATATATATAAGAAAGAATAAAAAAAAAGAAAATATCAAAATATAGATATCAGTCCACACTAAATATAAGAGAGATATATCGAACTATGGCACGGTGATAGTATTAGTTCCCGCTCGATCATTTAAGTAAAAGCAGCGCTGATTACGATTAGTACTTGGATGGGTGACCCGCTTGAGAAAAAAAGAAGGGGAAGAAGAAGAGAAGAAGAAGATGATAACTTCATGCCGTAAATTTGAAATCGCTTTGCCGCGCATCGTAAATACCGACAAACTTCGTGGTGTCGTTCGGAAAAAAATCACACACTCCCATCACATTTTCCCAAACGCGCCAAAAGAAATATAACTTCAAAAAAAAGAAAAACGACAAAAACACAAAAGAATCATTATGAAAAATATTGAATTACTCAATCATTGATTAATTTCATTTTATGTGAGAAAAATTTGTCCTCGCAACATATATCTGATTTATCTTTTCACAATTGTTTCATCGTACTATATTTCGAAATTAATTATTGATTTTATCTAAGGTGATTTCATTTCTGTAATAGAAATATATACAGAGAGAGATCTTGTCTGTGTTCTGAATGCAATAATCACGGTTGGTGTCTGGCATATTTCAATACTGAGAGAGAATACGTTATAAGATTTTCTGTGAAATCAGAAACACTGCACTCATGTCGACGAGTCAAGAAGGTTAATTAACAACATAGCGAATAGTACTGGAAATGGTAACACTATTCGAAAGACAAAGCTCTCGTTCTCGAAAGAATCTGGATCAGCAAAAGCAAGCAACGAATGAAGAAGAAGAAGAAGAAGAAAAAGGAAACCTCGTTAGCATCAATCTGAGAGAATATACCGGAGATAATTGTTCTTCTTTCTTTCTTTCTTTTTTTTTTTCATTATCTATGATATTATTTAATATAATATGAACGATGATCCTTTTGGTTAGATAAAAAATTACAATTTTTCTAGTAATCTAATTATTTTATATATTGATATGCAAGATATTCCAGGATTTATCAGATAAACTGCAAGAACACGTTTTACGAGCGAAAATAAGCAAAAACTGTTATCTGAAGTTCAATTAGAAACGATTTATTACGAAGTTAGAAACAAATGATATTGAAATAGATAAGTAAGAGCAAATTTAACAGACCAATGAACAGGTCACTGAGCATACTCATCCAAACATTACATTGAAATTCGCGTTGAAAGTTTCTATATTGGATGAAATATGAATTTTATTGTTGATTCGTATATTACAATTATGAAAATTAATAATTATGTCACGTTTTGAATATTCAGAAGCAGAAAAACGACGAAGCAAAGGGGTTTTAGAAAATTATAAAAATTAAAGTAAAATAAACGTGAACACATAATAATATATCAGTTCATAAAACTCAAATGGTTAAATAAATAATACAGCGCCTCGACGAGGTCACCGGTGACCTCATCATAAAAAATAAACAAACCACAATAATACAACAGTGTTTATTAATTGTAAAAGAAATTTTCAACAAAATATGCATTCGATAATAGAAAAAAAGTGTAGGCGTGGTAGAAAAATTACGTAAAAAATGTCACCAGTCAAGGTGTTAAATAAGAACAATTGTTTTCTTCTTTCTTTTCGATTTATTTTTAAGTAGAAACATCCCTTGCCCTGTTGTATCGTCGCCCAAGTGGATACGTCTCGTATATTGCTGCGTACGTGTCGAAAATGCGAACTTGATCAAAGAATGCAACAGTTTCTCGGCACCCCGAAGCAAAAGGGGTTGCTTGTTTATCAACAACGACGAGGGATATTCTTTGGGGGAAATTCGAAGGGATAAAACAACGTCTGATCGCAAACGTGGGTGGAATAAGATTTCACGAGCTAGAGTTATGAGGTAATGGTTTAGTGTTGTTTTCAAATTTACAATGCACTTTTCGTTTATACATTTTTTATACACGCGTGTAGCAATAATAATAACATACAGGGTGAATCAAAATAACTTTCGTAAAATATACATTGTACGAAAAAATGTTTCTTGCATAATTTAAACTAAATTAGAAGACAAATGTAATCCCAAAAAAAACTTTTTTTTTAAAGGTATTTTTTTAATGAAATATCAAGGTCATCGTTACTTTTTTTTTTTAAATAGAATGCTTAATTTTTCGTTCTGGATCCTGACAAAGCATCAAATTCTACATAAAAAACTATGATACTATGTATAGTGAAGCTACAGAAGTATTCGTACTCGTCCCTAGAAGTAAGCGATATTTATTTGTAATGCAAATTTGGAAAATTTCTATACACCGGAACCTACATTTTGGGATTATTAAACTTTCAAATTGATATAAATATGGAATTCCCTCTTTTCTAGTCAAACTTCCGAAAGGATATTTGTCGAAGGAAAAATAAAAATTCCGATAATATTAACTGTTTCGCTACGGATCGATTTTTCGGCGCGAAAGTGTGCACTTACGAAACATCTGTAATTGACCATAGAAAGGAAAACGTGAAGGAAAAATGATCGCATAATGTAATTAGAAAATATAAATTTGAATGATGTTTGATTTCGTATGGAAAGTTTCAAAGATATGCAAAGAGTGTGCGTGTGTGTGCGTGTGTGTATGTGCAAAACAATTACAATGGGTTAAAAAATATATTTTACAAGTATACTCCGTTCACGAAACATCACGAATGACTATAGTCACCGTTCGTAGCGAAAGGTTTAATGACAGGTTCGTTATGAAAGGAAACCTTTCTTCACGGATATGCAATATATTTTCATGAATAAAATACGAAAATAATAATAATAATACAATAAGACGTGTTTATAATTTAACTACAAGAGGCTGATTTCTTTTTTAGGTTTTTGTCTTGCCGTGAGATACTTTATCACTATTCGACTGGTTACTTTATTATTATTATTATTAAGGTTTTGCACTCACTTGCATACGATTACTTTTACATTCTATGTTCCATACATAATCAAAGTTTTATCTCACTCGTTCCAATCGTTCGTTACAATCAAAATTGCAGAAGAATATTTTATTGTGTTAAAGAAATATAATTTTACTTAGATAATTAACAAAACTGATCTCACAATAATATTTATATTTACTTTTTTTTGTAAGTAGTATACTTATCAATTTTCTTATCAATTATGTTAAATTTGATTTCTCTTATAATAAAATATGCTTATTCGTGCAATCAAATTGAATAATTCTAAAATATGTCTCTGCGTAAATGAATTTTGAAACATTTTAGAAGAAAATATTAATTGTTTTTAATTGTTTTAATTAAAATAGAAATACGCGAATATACTCCTGTGACTTACTGTGTTATTTTTAATATGTATGATCAATTTTTATTTTTTTTTTATTTTTCTATATGACAAATAATCGAAATCAAATATTTATACGAAACATTTATAATAAAAATGATCATTCTAACGCAGGAAATACGTATAAAAAAAAAATAAAATAAAGAATACATCATATAAACAATAGAAAAATAGAAATTGATAAAAATCGTATCGCTTTCTCTTTAAAAAAAAAAAAAATAAAAAGAAAAGAACTGCAAATAAAACATCCGAGATTTCTTGAAACCGTGCATAAAACGTGATATCATAAATATTTGCGATATCTAATACGATAAAAATTGCAACGATCGTGCGAGATAAAGTTTAAAGGCATGAAAAGCAAAATACATTTATCAGAACGGCTCTATTCGAAAATTGGAATGGAATCACACCGAAAATGGAACGCTACGTCGATTACCCCCTCACTCCTCCTTCCCCAACCCATCCAGAAATTGTCTCCTTTGGACCGTGTCGTTTTAAAAGATACGTTTTCTATGTTCAGATATAATGGCAAGAGAAAAACGAATTGGGTATCAGGAAAAAGGGGTTTTAGGTGTAGATATAACTTTTCTCGTAGAATAGAAAATCGGAGATTCGATTGAGAAACGAGAAACTTTAGTCTATCTTAATCGAATTTACTGCGAAAACTTCAAAACTTTCTTTTTCCTATCTAAGGATTTTTTTCCCTTTTTCTTTTTTTTCTTATTCATTTCTTCCTAATTTTTAATTCATTCGTTTCTTTGAAATCATTTCTTTCTTCTTTCATTTTATTTTATTTTATTTTATTTTATTATTATGAGAATTAATTCAATTTTAGACGTTAAAGCTAATTCTGTATGAAAGGTAGTTTTCTGAGATAAAACATCGGTAGAAATTATACGATTCTATGTTTTCATTCCCATCTGGTGCTTCAAAGGAATTATATTCTTCTTATTTAATTATTCCAGGGAATTGTGTGTATGTGTTTCTTCTGTTTTAATATAAATTAAAAGAAACAAAAGTATTCACTGGAGAAGGTAGACCGAGCATCATTAATTATTTAAATTTTGGAAAATGAAATTTTCATTTTATACTCGTGGGCGGTAATGAGGTGCTATTTACGCATAAATAAACAAGTAGAAATAATTAAAATTTTATATTATCCTTAAAAATAAACTCGATGTGGAAATCGGTATAATGTCTAAAATTTCCCTTTTAACAAAAAATTTACGAAATATTCTTCTCTCTTGTATTTTCCATATATGCTTCGATTCATTGAGAATTCGATAAAATATTAATATAGAATATTATGAATGCAAAAAATATATATATATATATATATATATATATCGAATTAGTATTGAAATAATTAATTTTTATTACTTTAAATTTGACAACGGTTGTTTTGATTAATAACTTAACCGAGAAGTTCATGAAAATTCAATTCAATCAGAAAAATTCAAAGACAACACTTACATTTATAAATTGGAATAAGCTTTCCAGGTAATCGAAAAAAAAATATATTGCCATCTGCATGGTTGTTCGAAACGTTCGTGCTGATTTTTAGACAAAATTTAAAAGGCAATACTTTAATGATATATTGGGTTAGGGAAAAAGTTTCTTCGTATTTTCTCGTTAAATGGCTTTCGGATTATTTATCGTCTAATAATATTAATCGAATCTGATAATACTTGCACGCACATATTTATAATAAATATAAGAGCAATTAAAAAGAAATTTTACGATATTTGTTTATCCAATTGAAAATTATTGCATCTCGAAAATGAATGAAAATAAAGAAAAAATTCGATACGTCGTGAAATTTTATCATTGAAAGAGAAAGATTACGACTCAAATTGGTCAAAAAATATGTGATATTCATGAATATGATGCAATAAAGTTGCTTCAAGCATTTTCACACCTTACTTTAGTGGACTAATCGCTGATAAAATCGATAAAACGATAAAAACCATTGTATAAGATTATTACACATTATAGCAATTATGATATCGGTCAGGAATTAAAGGTCAATCAGTAAACAATTAAAAAATGAAGAATTTTTATTCCCAATTCAATATCCGTAAATTGATACGAACTTTCGAAAAACCTAATAAATTTTATTTCATTTAATCATAAACAGGAAATATATAAATCAATAAAAATAATTAAATTGATATATATATATATAATTTATTTTATTGTCCAACTAAAGCCCCTTAAATTAATTGTAGAAAAAGAAAAAAGGAAACAAAATATTATTGTACAAGTTTTAATTGGAATGTATAACATCAGAAATTGTTGAAAATCTAAACCATGCTTTCAGTCAAGAGACAATTAGCGTAGGTACGACTACAATATTCTTGCTTCCAACTATTTCTCGACGAAAACGAAAACTTTGAGGATAAGAAAGGTCAGGAACGTCTGTTAACTATCGATAATAACGATTTAATGGCCATTATAAACTTCACATAAAACAACTCCGAGAACTTGTTGAAAAACTCGGTAGTGATCATTTAATATGATATTTCAATTCAACAAATAAATAATATATATTCAAAAACACATTAATTTTACACTTACCAACTATTAATAGAATTATTCTTTTAAATTTAAATATTGATATTTAATTATATACCCTTTAATTCACCCATTAAACAAGTAATTTAATTATTTATTTTAATCGTTTCGAGGATACCGAAACACATTTGATGTTTCATAACCAGCAAAATAAAATAAAAGATAAAATCTAACGGATAAGTATTCATTGTCAAAATTTCTCTCTCTCCAAAATAATACAAAAATTCGAGTATTTATTAATGGCTGGCATCCGGTAATATTTTATCAAAAAATATTTTATTTAAAAACAGAATGTATCTCCAAAGAGGTTAATAACTCGAATCTAAATTTACAAAATATTTCTTTATAAAATATGAAATATTATTATATATTTATTTCATATATTCCAAAATGAACCCATTAACAAATGCAAACCTAATTAAGTCATAAAACACGTTTAAAAGGTGCGTATATGAAACACCTTTTAAATCCATAGCATCTACGCATTTCCATTACATTTACCTTCAATTATTCAAAACACATATAAATCATACGAACCTTATTAAATACTAATTCAAAATAATATAACCAATAGAAAAAAAAAAGAAAAAAACTGGTGTGTGTACTTATGTACGCACGTAAGAAGTTAAACTTCTTTTGCGTACCAAAACAAATATAACCTCAATAACCTCAAAAATAACTTTAAAAAAAAAAGAAAGGAAACATATTTTCAATCGATCGATATATTACATATATAAGAAAGAATACAAAACAAAAAAAAATACAAAAATATCAAAATATAGATATCAGTCCACACTAAATATAAGGGAGATATATCGAATTACTTTATGCGTCAACGGCCATGGCGCTGTGATAGCATTGGTTGATTGGTGATCATTTAAGTCAAGCAGCGCTGAGTACGATTAGTACTTGGATGGGTGACCCGCTTGAGAAAAAATGGGAAGAAGAAGAGAAGACAACTTCATACCGTAAACTTAAAATTGTTTTGCCGCGCGTCATAAATACCGACAAACTTCATGGTGTCGTTTTTACAGACGCTCGTAAAACAATCACTCCCATTACATTTTCCCAAACGCGCCAAAAGAAGTATAACTTCAAAAAAAAAAACAGCAACTGTCCAAGTAAGTATTGCAGTTCATAAATAAATTTCAATTGAACGTAGAAGAAGGTAAGAGATAAAATTTGTAATATTTGACCGAGTTTTAGTACACACAACACATATACATGACTGTTTCGACGTCAAATCACATTCTGGAGTACTTCTCGGGGCTAAACATGAAAAGAACATTCTCCCGTCGATCGAGAGTTCGATCGTGCCACTTCCCACGATGTAAATGCGAAAATGCGAGAAGAAAGTGGAGAAAAATAAAAGAAAAAGAGAAGAGTAGAGAATAGAAGAGAAGAGATGAGAAGAGAAGAGAAGGAAAATTCTTTCTAGGAATGGCTGTAACGAAATGCTCAAAGGCGACTTTATTTCCTAGCACTCGTAACCTCTTTGAATGTAGGCGTCGATCCTCCTCTTTTACCATTGTTTTATCTGAACAGGTTCCTTCCATGTCTCTAGAGAGAATCCCTACCATTACTAGTTCTTTCTTCGTTCCGTTTTCAACTTTCTATCTTTACATACTAATGCTATTCACCTGAACTGGCTACTTTAATGCATAAAGAAAAAGAGAATAACCTACGTAAGTACTGTGCACTTTTATTTCTTTCCTTTTCTTTTTTTTTCTTTTCTTTCTTTTTATCTCTATCTCGATCTCTATTTATCTATTTATCCATCTACATATCTAACCTTATTTCTATCTATTCCACATCTATTCATCTCTCTTTCTCTCGAACAGCTGCAGATTGTTTTTCTTCCTGATGTTGTTACAAGGTTAAAATCATATTTTTGGCACAGGAAGTAACCATATGGTCTGTTGAATTTTTCTTTCAAATAATATTATTATTAAATTTTTGTGTTTTTTTTTTCTTTTAATTTATTATATTTTATTACACACCTGTTCGTTGGTTTATACTGATTATTGTTTTTTTTTGTTTTATAGTGAAATGAAAAATGTTTAAATAGACTTTGTCGAATTTTGAAACAAAAATAGTAAAAAGAAAAAACTAATAAAAGTAAATATATTGGATATATATTTTTATAAATAAATAATCATGAATAATATTTCATTTTATTTTTTGTTCATAATTTATTACTCTACAGAGATGAGAAAGAAAAAGGGATAATAAATTTAAAACGTTTTAAATTTGTCTTGATATATTTTATGACTTTCGGATGATAGGTGAGGAAAAAAATACAATCCACTTAAAGAAACGTCAATGGTTTTCACGTATCATAGAAAATATGGCTTCCGAATAAGTTTTTTTATCAACGGCCAGCATATCAATACCCTCAAATCGAATATATTTTCTCTCAGAAATTTATTCCTATCGTAAAAAGGAACGGAAATAGTTAGGTTAGGAGTTTAAGGTGACTCACCCTTTATATGGGGTGTCTTATCTTACACTTAACAACGTGTCTAAATATTTTTGTTTAATGTTATTGATGATACAAAAATATGTCTCGGGTCAAAGTTTTGTCTTCATGACAAATAACGTGATTTAGAACTGTTTTTTGTATTTAAGATCTTTCGTGTGTTGTTTATTTTGGCATTTGCATTGGAAACGAAAAATCAAAGTAAACATTTTCGTCACACTTTGATATTTTATTACCGTAAGGGTGTAATAATAATACGATGCAAGTGAACGATATATTTAGTGAATACCAATGACAAAATTGCTTTTCAAAATTTCGGATAATTTCGAGTTGAAAGATACGCCAGAGTTTAGGTTGTTTATTCAAAAGCAAAATTATTGCCATTATTTGTCATTTGACGGTAAAACAAAGAAATACTATTGGATAATAATCATTGCATAACAACTCAAAAAATAGCCAAGAAGTTGAATTTATAAAATTCAATTTTTTGTTTAATTTATTTTATTTAAGTTATTTTGCTAATTTTCAATTTTTTAATTTAATTACCATTAAAAAAAAAACCAATTATATTACTTTCCAAATAACCCATAAATTCAAATAAAGCAACTTCGATAAATTCCAGACGTTCCGTGCTATGTGCATCACCGGTAGTACGCGTTAAACTTGATCTTCAGGCCACGTGTCCCACCGGTGGTACACATAGTCATATTTATTTAATACGCTAAACATCAAATGGCCTGAACGACAAGTCAGGCAAAAATAACTTGGCACGGAATGTGTTAAAAAAATAATAATAATAAAATATTCCGTGCAACTAGTGTTTATTTTACTTTCTTTAATCCCATCCTTTGAGAAGTTAGAAGATAGTCACCCAAAAAAAAAAGAAAGAAAGAAATAAAAAACTAAGAGAGAGTCTCAAGCTTTCAAGGATACTTTTATGAAGTGAAGGAAGTAGTATCGATTCAAAACATAGTACGAGTACATAATTGGCGAAGAATCTGTAGTTCGGTAATACTCGAAAGCTTCCTGACATCGAAGAGAAAAAAAAAGGAGAAGAAAAAAGAAGAAGAATAAGAAAGAAAACAGGGAATCTGGAGAAGCTTTCGTACGATGCCGATCACGTGCTTGCTTCATTGTCACTCTGCTACCGGAACGTATTTAGATTTCCGTAATGGAGGGCACGTGACTATTTTCGGAAACTTCCTTGACGGCTCGCTTCAAGATGTTCTGACATACATAGAATAGTACACAAAATAACATCGGAGTCTAATTACCTAATGATACGATCAGAATGTTCTTGATGAGTCTGTTAATGATTCTAACTTCTAATAGACAAGAAATCTTGTCATTTCACTTGACACGACTATTATTTATTCTTTCGTGGAATTATTAATAATCATTCGATGACCAATCACATTTAAGGCCTTACATACGTCTAACGGTGCCAAAAATGAGCTAAAAGAAACAAATTGTTTAGTAGGGATAACAATAGAAATTAATAAAAATAAATAGTGCAAATTGTTTATTGGTATTTAAACTTTATACCAAATTTTATTTTACTTTATTTTTATAAAAATTACTATATAAAAATTCATGTGATCAACAACATTAAAAAAGAAAGTTGCTTCACGGTCGGCATCATATTTTCAGTAAATTTTGATCGATCTACGGAATTTTAAAAATTTCTTGTAAAATAAAGTTATAGTTTTAGTTGTCGAGCCGAAATTTTGAATTTTTTACAATTTAGCAATCGATGGCAATTATTTGAGACACTTTAATCATATTTATAAAATTTTTAAATCGAAGTATCCAAAATCCGGCTCGACAGACAACAGAGACAGCGATTTCGAATATTCAAAAAAAAAATCGCATCAAAAAATATTAAAAACTGTATGAGTTATCATGCAGACCGTGGCGGAAAAAGTAGTTTCGAGAAAAGCGTGTTTAAAGTTTGAAGTGTCTCAAACAAAGGACAGTTATTTGCACGCACCAAACTTTCGTCGGGCAGTCACATTTTCTACCATAACTTTGGATCTATGGGGAAGTTTTGCAATCGACTTTCACATAAATAAGCCTAAAACTATAGAGAACGATCTGTTAAAAAAAAAATAGATTTTTGGAAAATTCTGAACGTATGTAAGGACTTAAGAAGTGTAATAAACCGTTAGTGTTGAATGCTTGCTTCAAGAAGAAGCTTTTAAATCATTACAATTTTTTGAAAGTAATCGATGGTCATAAGAAATTGGACGTTGACAATTTTCAATGTACACCTGTTGATAATATTCACGATAATCTCAATTGATTTTATGTTTTGAATCCGAAGTGGTACACCATAATTGGTAAGTGTACGCCCATATCGGGTTTAGGATAGTTTTATATATCAGTAATTTGTTATAAGTTATTAGTTGTGATTTTTTGCCGATCAGTAACTTAGTTTGATTCAACAGAAACAAAAAGTTTAGAGAAACTTTAGTTTTCTGTATTTTTCGTTTAATTGTTCAATTTTTTTTTTTGCGGATATACGTTTTCCATGGGAGTTTTTTGTCTAACAATAAGTACACTTCAAGATATTTGATTGTTTTTTTTTGAGGTAGGGTATCGTTTGATTTTACAGGAATGTATGTTTTCCTTCTGGTAGATAAAAGTGACGCGAGAGGATTTTGTAGAATTGATGTTTATCCTCCATGTTTTTAACCAATCTTCTATTTCATTAAGATGTTTTATTGCAATTTATTTGAAATTTCTTGTGGATTCTGATCAGAGGTTAATATTGCTGTATCGACGGCAAGTAAAAGTTAACAGGAAACTTTGAAGAAAAGTGCGATTAATTTGTTCCAAGTAATAATTTTATGATCGTACACATTTGTTATTAAATATATTCATTCAAACATATTAATTTACTACTAATCTTCACTAACAAAATAAACAAACAATATTTCTCAACGAAGTTCAATTTATTCAAATCTAAATAAAACTAATTTCATTCAAGTCTCGTTTATAAAATTCAATTCCATTTATTATATCACAAAATATATAACTTTAATTTAATTATTGTATTAAATCATTAAAACTATGACTAACCGAGTAGATTACCAGTAAAATAAGCATACAATTGATCA
Organism: Polistes fuscatus; assembly: GCF_010416935.1. Taxonomy (NCBI): domain Eukaryota; kingdom Metazoa; phylum Arthropoda; class Insecta; order Hymenoptera; family Vespidae; genus Polistes; species Polistes fuscatus. The sequence goes on from NW_025113104.1 coordinate 660,344, forward strand.
AATAAAAATATACTATGATACACATAATCATCTTAGGTAATAATTGATCATTAAATATCCTTGCAATAGCAAACCTGAGTTATGAAAGATCCAAAATTCGTGTAGCAATGAAACGTGCTAACGATGGAAAGAAAACATCGATCCTTTCCGAGTAGAATGGATGTTCAATTATTCAGTATCGTTTATTTCTACAAGATTGGATAAAGCTCGAGAGGCAAAAGGTACAAGGAGACCTTTTTGGGCTAGGAGCCTAAATAAATAATTCGATTCTCGCTTGATTTAAAAGCTACTCAAGATGGTTAGAAAGGAAGAGAGAGAAACAGAGAAACAGAGAAAGAGAGAAAGAAAAAGAGAAAAGACTGAACATATAGAAAAGTGGGCTGCCAGATTAGAAAAGGAAAATTTATTTTTTTATGACGAATGTAATAAAGTTGAGGAAGAGATGGGACATGGCAGAACATGAAACGATTGAAAATTTAACACCGCGTGTTATACATTATCGAGAAATACGTAGAAAAAGATATATATGTGTGTGTATATATAGGTAGATTGTACATACTCGCGCGCAAAATCGTTGGCTAGATATCGACCAGCAGCAAGTCAGGGAAGCGAGCAACAAGAGACGAATATTGAAGCTTCGCAGTGAAAGCAGTAGTGTAGTATGAACGTTCATAGTAATAGAATAGTAGTAATGAGAGGAATAATAGTAGTAGTAACGTTGATGAGAATATAATAGTTGCAGTAGTAGTAATAGTTGTATGTATGTATCTATAATATATTTATAAGCAGTAATAAAGGTGATAGTAATATAGTAGTAATAATAATAATAATAATAATAGTAGTAGTAGTAGTAGTAATAATGGTAGTAGCTGCAGTAATGTAATATGTATGTGTGTTGGTATGTAGTTTCATTAATACATATAGTAATATTGATAATAATATAGAAGTAAGAGTAGAGTGTGTAAATGTGTGTATATATAATAAATTTGTATAATGTTGATAGAAACAAAGTAGTAGTAATATTAATAATATTATACATATATATAGTAATTTTACTAAATTAGTAATACATATATATATTACTGATATTTAATAATATGATATAAATATTATGATAATTTTACTGATATTACTAATATTAGTAAAATTATATAATAATATATTTATCAGTAGTAGAGTAAAATTGATAGTAACAGAGTTAGTAGTAGGAATAAAAGTTGTAAATAGTAATAATAATGATAGTAAGTTGTGTAGTAGAGAATAAAATGGAATCGTAAAAGTCGATCGATTCACTACTGCTATCGATGTGGTCGCGCATTAACTTCAGAGTACTCCGATACGTCGAAAATAAAACAGCAACGGAAGTGACCCCGCTGTTCTTCCTATCGGCTGAACTCTCACTGATGTGTACAATGCACATTTATGTATATATGTATATGTAGATGTAGATGTGTGTATACTCGGTAAGCCTGATTTCACGATCGATCGATTCACATATACACAGATAATACCCCTTAGAACAAATATCCAAGACGAAAAAAGAGGAATAATCCTCTTGATAATCCGGAAAAACTTCCGATTTCTTCCTTGTTTTTTCTCTCTTTTTTTTTTTTTCTTTTTTTATATCTTTGGTTAGATACCAAATATTCTATCGAACGTATACATTTCTTTTTTTTTATATCTTTGGTTAGATATCAAATATTCTATCGAACGAATACATTTTTAATACTTTCGTAAACAAGTTTCAAGCAGAATTGAAATAATTTATATAAAAATATCGTATATACAATTGCATTCAATCTTAATAAAACAATGTAAGAAAAAATCATTCATTACTATTTATTATTTAATACACTACATTTAAGGTTGTTTATTTATTCAAATTTATACTGCGACCGTTCAAATGATTGGATTTTTTAAATTACATTTTTTACGATTGAATACAGGTAAGAATCAAATTGTGAAACTGGTTTGAATAATGAATAAAAAAAAAAATATTTGTTAAATGATAACAATAAAGAATATTTATAATTATAATTAATAGAGTAGAGTAGTAGTAATAGTACTACGTAGAGTCAAATGAATAAAATCAATAACATTGGATTTAGAATTTAAACCCTAAACCTACCTAACAAATTATGCTTATGTATACCGTGTAATAGTTCACAAAATTGTTTTTTAATAACAGTTATAGTCTTTATAATTGAATACAAATATATCATCATCGTGAAGTCAAAATGATTAAACAATTATGATTATACTGTTAAAGGTATTATTATCAAAACGTAATCTCCATTAATTCTCATTCATTAAAAATGTTAATTATATAAATTAGTTAATTCCTTCGAAGAAGACGAAAATTCCAAAATTCTTAACTAATATTAAAAACAAGTATATGAATAACTAACAAAAACAAATTTAAAGAAATGATATTATATGTAAAGGAATATAAACGTTTCTTCGAAAAACTACAGGCAATAAAAGGCATATATTACACTCAAGTAAACTTTTTATCATGATGCATTAACTCTGATTTACAAACTTTTATGAGAGAAAAATATGAAATGTAATATATATTATAGAAAACAAAATATATATACAGATAAAGATTCTCAAAAATGGTCAACAATTGTTACTCTCATATACAGACCTTCCTAATTTGATAAAAACACTTTTAACCTATGCCTTCCTTTTTTATAAATTTAAATTTACAATTCAAGATTAGCGTAATTCAAATAGAGCACAAAAGATCAACTTTAATTAATTCAATTCTATTTTTTATTATGACGCGTTATCATCAATAAAATATATTTGTATAATTCATCCATATGATGGTGGTATATGTTAAAATATTATTACGATTAATTATAGGATAATTTAAATTAACGTTTTATAAAATATAAAATTACTATACTGTATAAGAAAACAGCATGTAAAAAAAAAGATCTGACATATATCGATTATATGTAAAAGTAGAAAAGTAAATAAGAAATTTTAATAAGTTCTATTTTTTCTTAAATAATTTCCCCACACATTATACCCCATAACGGTAATCCATATGTCCAGATTGGTTTTATTATTACTTTGTAAATTATTAGTTTGTTCTCTATACAAAGTTTCGATTTTTTACCAGTTAGCCAAGCCATTTGTCTTCTTTTTAAACGAATTTGTTCGATTTTGACATTTATATGCTTTTTTCATGTTTGTTTGGAATTTAGGTGTAGTCCCAAATACTTGTCCGTCATTATTTGCGGAATTTCTGTATTATATATTTGTAGTTTCGGTATTTGGTTTTTCGTCAATGTAAACGTAATATGTTAACACTTGGTAGAGTTTACTTTGATCTTCCTATTACGTAATCATTCTTCGAGAGAGTAGATTTGGTTTTGTAACTGTTGAATTGCTTGTTGCGGGTCTTTGTTTACGGTAAGCATTGTCGTGTCGTCTGCAAATGTTAAGATTGTACAGTTAGCGTTTATTGGTATGTCTGCTGTATAGAGGGTGTAGAGAATTGATCCGAAGATATTTCCCTACGGAACCCCAGCTTTGATTAATTTGATGTTCGAATGCGTGTCTTTTATTTTTACGTAAAATGTTCTTTCAGAAAGGTAAGATTTTAGGAGCTTGTAATACGAGTGTGAAAATTGTTTATTGATTATTTGTAGTAATCCTTGATGCCACACTTTATCGAAAGCTTTTTTAACATCTATGAAGACGGCGGAACAGTAATCCTTATTTTCTAAAGCTGTGATTATCGTATTAGTTAGTCTGTGTACTTGTTCAACGGTAGAGTGTTTGTTTCGGAACCCAAATTGATGGTCAGGAACCAGGTTTTTGTCAGAAATTATTCATTTCATTTTCTTGTATATTATTTTTTCCAGCAGTTTAGATAGTAATGGTAAGAGCGATATCGGTCTATAAGAATTTACATCATGTGGATCTTTATTGGGTTTAGGGAGCATTATAATTTCCGAGAGTTTTCAAGTACTTGGGAAGTAATGGACTCGTAATACTGGATTAAATATTATTGTGAGCATCCTAATTGCTTTAGGTGGCAGTTCTTTTATTATTCTCCATTTATTAGATCGTAACCTGGTGCCTTTCTTATTTTGATTTGTGATATTAGCATTTTAATTTCTTCAGCTGTTGTGCTATTAATGTTTTCATGAGATTATGTTTTGCTTCCGAAGTCGTTTACGTTAGTGTCTGTGTATGTTTGGGTATTGAAGTTGTGTGCTGTGAATATGTTTTCTAGGTTTGTTGCGAAAGTTTCCGCTTGTTTTTCTGTGCTTTTCGCCCATGAGCCGTTAAGATTTCGTATAGCTGGTATTGATTTTACTGGTCTTTTGAATCTTTTTGCTGTTTTCCAGAGAGAGTAATTAGTATATTCGTGAGGTGAAAGTGATGCCAGGTATTTTTCGAATTCTGCATAGTTGTGATCCCGTATGCTATGCTTAACATCTTTGGTTACTTTGTTTAGTATAGTCTTTTATTAATTCTTGTTTTATTCATAAAATGAAGATTCTACATTTTCATTAGTCCTTTTTTTCCTCATTAATAGTGGTTTGATTTCCACACCTTTCAAATATATAAGAGGGGGGAAGGGGATGCTGGGCCTTTTCGGTGGGGGTTGCGTGTCAATGCCCTCTACCGACATTTTCTCTAAGCTGAAGATTGAATCATAGCTGTTGTGTAAGTATAATAATGTTTTTCCTCACACACGCTTGCTTTTATTTAGCCATTTTTCTTAGCGTGATGAACTCCGCCTGTATATTTTCTTTGTTCTCCTGTATAAAATTCGTGCTTTCCTTCGTGGCCGATGTAGCACGATTTAGGTTAGGTTCCGGCAATTTTTCATTGAGAAGAGCTTTCTGTATAGTTCTATTATCAATATACTTGTCTAGATCTTCTTTTTACATCTTACAAATAATATTGTTGCTATAAATTTTTTCATACGAACCAACTGATATATTTGCGAGTTGGGGGAAAGTTGATAGCGTTGCCGGCTGTGGCCGACATACGATTTTTATTTGTATCTGTGCACTTGTTAATTTTAATTTTTTTTGAATTATTTAATCGAAGTGTTGTTTGATAATAGTTAAATATATTTAGCTAGTTATTATGCACTTATACTATTCTCAATAGAATAAACGCGAATCTTAAGCATTGTTGGAATTTTATTCCAATATTATATATATAAGACAAATAATCTTAAATTCTTAATAGGTGAGGTTTCTTTTCTTTTTCTTTAGGAAAATAAACTCAAACGGTTGCTCTGTAACAAGAGTATTTAAATTTATTTAGTCTATTTAACCTTCTCTGTACAATATTTACATTCTTACCTGTAACAAGAGAAACGACAATTAAAGTTTCTTTTCCCCGTTACCTCTAATTACCCAAATTCGAAAATCTTTTCACTTCTTATATACAACTTTTCTATCTCACTTATTCTGTCCGATTCGCACTTGCGCTTATCCTTTTCTGTGCCTTTGTCTCTCTTTTCACTCTTTATGTACAACCCCTCTATCTCAATGATTCTCTTCTATACCTCAAATTCAATTCAATTGAAGAAAAGATATTTTCTTTACATATATAATATTTTATTATACACATACCCACACCCACACATACGCACACAGGATAATACATGTTCTCTCTCTTGAGTACTAAACAGAACTGAGACTGGCGAACGTTGTGACGATTAGACGATCTAATAATTACGGTATCAGCATAAATCATAAATAAAAAGAAAATGTAATAATAGAAAAAAAAAACTAATTAATAATACATACCTCAGTTAACCTCAAAAAACTAATAAATAATAATACATACCTCGATTAACCTCAAAAAAACTTTTATTACTAATATTCACAAATAATTAATATTTTTGAAGATATTCACAGTTTTTTTAATATCAATCACCACAGTATGTAATAATAATAATAAACTAGTGGAAAAATAGGACGAGTATCTTTGTTAATGAATCCAGCAGGGCGTGCTTAGCAACGGTTTGAAGAGTGGGGAGGCGCGCTAACAACATTTCGATTTTCTCAATATTCTCACAAAGAAAAAATATTCTCACTTCGATATTCTCAAAATGATTGAGGCGCGTACTTTAAATATACGCTAAGAATCTACAATCTTTACGGATCGTACATCGATCGTTAACACGTTGAGTGTTACACGAATTCTTAAGGAAATCCTCGTCAGGTCACGCTCGTTATTTAGTATTAAAAAAATATCAGAATATAGATATCAGTACACACTAAATGTAAGGGAGATTTATCGACTAACTTCATGCTGTTAATTTCATGTCGTTGTGCGCGCGCATCGTAAATACCGGAAGACGTGGTGTCGCTTGCGGAAGTTTGTTTTGATCGGGGTGCGTAAAAATTCACTCTCATAATTTTTTCCCAAACGCGCACAAAAAAAAACAATAGCATTGAATGGAAAATTTTAATACATAACCTAACAGTTTATATATAACTTATTATATCATAACTGTTGAAGTGATTTGTTTGTAGTGACGGTTAAATTTATTTTCAATCGAATGCAGATAGTAATAATTAAATTGTAGTATTGATTAAAATAATAAATAAAACAATTTTCATATTTATATATATAACTGAATTGTAAAATCAAATGAAGAAAATCAATAACATTGAACGAAATTATACACATTTACTTATACAGTAATTGGTTTCAATTGCAAGTCTTGAATTACAGTTATTATTCATAAAATTGAATTTTAATAACAGTGAATTTATGATACTGACTTAAATAATAAGTAAATCAATTTTCATGTAATAACAAAAAACATGTACAAGAATAATTGCCCTATAATCGAATAAAAAAGAGCAATAACGAAGAATCTAAAATTTCTAATCGGTAATTTGATCAGTCACTATTAATGGTACATTTAAAATTCAAACGAAATATCATTCGAATATCATTTCATCTATCCTGCTAACATTTTATAACTAAATCATTATAAATCGTTTAATTAATTTACCAAATGTTCACACAAATCTGACAAATTGTGAACATTAAAGGTTATTAATATAAAAATATTTATAAAACTAATTTATACCTAATCTCTAATACTTAATTATCGTTAACAATTAAAATATTTATTTTTCTATCAAATTCAAAAGATTTCTAATGATTGTAATCGAAACGACTATCCTGAAGATAACTCAAAAGTTCAAAATGTAGATTGCACGCTAGATAGATATTTTTGATTCCTGGGACTATTGTTGCATAGACAATAACAGGACGATGAGTAAAAGGAGTAAATTGCGTGCGGACTTTACGTGAAACAGAGAAATAGAAAGAGAGAAAGAGAGATAGGGATATATATATATATATATAGAGAGAGAGAGAGAGACAGAGAGATCGAATTCTATCGGACAATGCAAAAGCGTATCGTTCGAATATCTCCTAACTTTCATTCACTTGTCGAGCTTCATTATCATCCCATAGTACAATAAAGCATTTGAAAGGAAATTTCAACTTAGTTTTCCTGTTCACTCCTTGTTGGTAAAGAACAAAAAAAAGAAAGAAAAAACACAAGTTTAGAAATGATATTTGTTATTAGGAGTATACGAGAACCTGAAATAACGGGTATCCGAATCTTAGGTTTTTGTTAGGTTAGGTTTATGTTTGAGACGAGTAAACTCGGAATTCTAAAAACTTCATGACACGTAAACATATTCAGTTTTTTATCTATTTTAAGATATTAACAAAAAATACTATTTTATAGAGTAGAAATAGTACAATAACTTTATAGTTTTGAGAAAAAAAATTTATACTACTGCAATTAAAGTAAAACAAGTTGACCAAGAAGAAGCTGAAGGAATTGCATTTGTAGTAGAAAATGCTGAACGATAATTTTACAGTTACCAAATGTCAAATTTGTATATAATCATATAAAAAACTTTATACGATTACGAAGTTATCATCTGACGTATTAATGTTTTCAAACATCAACAGTAACATTCATTAATACAAAATGATATGTAAATGCATAATTGCACTATTTTATATAACAAATCTATATCATAACACTATTTAACGTGAGAATAATCAAACAGTTTGAAAATACTCATAGACCCATAGATGTCGGTCGACTGTAAAAAATTTACTAAAGTTTGCGGATATGCCTGATTTTTGGTATACAATTTGGTAATAGTTTAAGAGTACCTAATAATTCTGAGTTCTTTTATCATCTCTTTTTACTTTGCATTTCCAATATGAAGAGATAAATTTTCAATTTTATTGAATTATTTAATTCTTCGTACTTTTCCAATATTCCAGTTGATTAATTTGATAAATGAAAAGACGATACATTTATGTCATTTTATTGTTAACAGATAAAAAATCAGAATGAATACTAGCAGAAGGTGTACTGATGCGAAATAAACCATTAAAGACTTTGATGTTTTTGTTGTATACTGTGATCAGTTAATTGAACATTTCATCAAGCTAATTCATCTCCATTTAATGACAACGGGAGAGGAACTTCAGTCGTAACTGGGGCCCAATTTAATTGAGTAATTGCACTAGTATGAAAATAGAGTGTTCGCATAACTCTTTGCTCTTCTATGTCGATTATTGCAATACTTTCTGTTTGGAATTCATTCGACAAATATTTTTCATCTTGCGAAATATCACAATATGTTGGTTTTTTTTAAACGATTGATATATAATCGTTAATATATATCGTTGTATAATCGTTGTATCGTCGTATAATCGTTGATATATAATCGTATAATAATATAATAAATGATATATAATTGAATATATAATCCCATAATAATAGGGTTGTCACATAAGTTCGTTCGGTTTTTTAACATTTATTCAAAGCAAAATACATTCTAAAATAAAAGCTTTTATTATTAACTATATTATTTTGTATCACTCTGGCCTACCGTTCAGGCAATTGCATCTCTTCTTCTTGCATTCTTGCAATCTTTAAGGCTGAATTCTCCGCTTCTGAACCTAGCAATACCACTTTTGTACGACGCAATCGGTAACTGCAGATGCCTCGTGGACATTGCATATTTTTTTCGCTGCTTGGGTTGCGTTTTTCCCTTTTTGAAAATAATACAACATAATATGCCGAAAATGCTCATTTTGCTGTTCCATTTTACTATACACAAAGTCACAAACTAAGTAACAAAATTAAATAAATTTGACACTAAAATGTAGCTACAAGTGTACACACTACAACTGACGTTACGAAAATATCCTCTCTACCTAAATATTTTCCGTCGAATAGGCGTCAATATCTGCGCGCCAAAATACGAACGAACTTATGTGACAACCTAATATATATAATGCACCGTGGTGTTAAAGTATCGTCTTGTTACTATAATATATATATAAATATTGTATAATATTGTATAATATTTATATATACAGTCAGTTCTCAACTTACGACGGGGTTCGGTTCCGCAACTTCGGGCGTAAGTTGAAATGGTCGTAAATCAATTTTTCATACAAAGATAAATAATATAATATAATACTAATAATTGATGTATCCTGAGCGGAAGTACGCCTCTAAAATATTGAAATAAAAATTGTTATTGTAATTACCTCTCTTTAAGGTGTCAATTTGTCGGTCTGTCTGTATTCATAATTTCTTTTTCCATTTTTTTGTTCATTATTATCAAAAAAATTCAGATATTTATATTTTTAAAGCTTAAATTAAAAAATAACTAGTTATTTAATAACAAATAAAGAATGATTAAATATCTGTCAATAACCAATTAAAAAACTAATATAATCAATTATAGACATATGGGATACCACAATTGTATAAGCAAACACAATGTCTTTTATTTCTTTCCTTTTTTATTTTTTTTTTTTCGTCGTAAATGCGAATGGTCGTAATTCGAGAACTGACTGTATATAAAAATAGATATAAAAATAAATCTTTTGAGATTATATTATTTTCAGTCCCCCACTTTTCGATTTGGAATTCGAGACACAATTGAAAAAATCATTATTTTATTTAGTTTCTACTAACATTTTTTTAAACTATAATTTTGTATCAGAATGTATCATCTAAATAAATGTTTTCTTTTTTTAAATCAAGATTTTATTACCTAAAATCCAATTTTTCGATATAAAATTTCGTTGCAAAGTTCAGAATATTATTTTTATTAGTTTTGCATTCCAATGTTAAAGTCGTGATTCATCAGTATATATAAAAACATGTCGGAGTTATTACGCGAGAAATATCGGACCGCAAATCGATTTCCAATTAATAAAATTAGGTTTCGAGGTAATGGATAACAAAATATGTTTGTGCGCTGTCAAATTTTCGATATTCCGACCAGAATCTAACAGAAAACTTCCTGACCCAAAACCGAAGCTTGCAATTTCATGTACTCCGCAGACTTTCATTTATCATTAAATATAAGCACTTTAGCGTAATTATTATTTGCAAAGGAATAAAAAAAAAAAAAGAAAAGAAAAAAAGAAAAGAAATGAAAAAAAGAAATTTGAAAAGGTAAAAAGGAATAATAAAGCAAATACTCTGATGTAAACGATAATGTTTTAAGAGCAATTACACGGTTGCACGATTCAATAAAGACCACCAACCACCACCACCCGGTTAATTTTCCAAGAGAGAACTCGAGCGCCAAGCAACGTGTGAGTCTCCTCTCCGAGCAACGGTGATATAAATTTTACGAGACGCGTTTCATTCGCGTCAACGGCGTCAGTCAACGCCCGTCAAACGAATCTCTCTAATCTTTCAATGACACAAGTGAAACTGTGTGTGCCCATCCTATAAACTTTTCCCCTATTTATAGAACAACATAATCATCTTTATCCCTTTCTCATAATTTCAAAAAAAGAAAAGAAAAGAAAAGAAAAGAAAAAAAAAAAAAAAAAAACAAAAAAAGAAAAAACAAATATTTATCATCTATCTCTGCATAGAAATTCGCGACAAAATTCGTCAAAAGTCAATTATTTGTTTATCACGTCCAAAAATAAAATTATTAATAAATGTGTCGCAGGTATAAGTTGAACGGGATAAAAATTTAGAACGTTATATTTCGACCCTTAATCGGGGATTTCTTCAGCAATTAAAATATATTACGACTTTAAAAATACAAACAAATAATAATACAGATCTGAATAATAATAAAAAAATCATTAAGTTCTCTTTGATTAAACCTCTGTCGAATAAAATAAATAAATGTTTTAAAAACACTAATGTCAAACTACCTTTTTATAACTTAGTGAAAATAAATTCTATTTATACAAAATTAAAGGACAAGGTTGATAAATTAGATCAATCGAACTTAGTATACAAAATACCATGGGAATGTGACAAGTGTTATATAGGACAAACAAAACATAAACTCAAAAAAAGATTAGACCAACATAGGAATGACTGTAAACCTACTAGTGCACAAAAAACTAATACCACCGCGTTAGCTGGTACATTTCATCTACATTTCTTTTGTACCAATTGTTTTTTACATCTAAAATAGTTGCTATGTCAAATTTAAAATTGTGTCCTGTTTTAAAGTGATGTTCAGCTAACGTGGTGGTATCAGTTTTTTATACATTTGTTGGTTTACAATCATTTCTATGTTGATCTATTCTTTTTTGAGTTTTTATTTCGTTTGTCCTATGCAACACTTGTCGCATTCACAGGGTATTTTGTAAACTAAGTTCGACTGATCTAATTTATCAATCTTATCCTTCGCAAAAGTCTTAAAATCCTTTCGGTTAGATTTACATTTCGAGTATACGTTCTTCATCGTAAAATTGAATTTTTTTTATCGACTTTACGTGTCAACCCTCTAAAAGGGCCGTAAGAAAAGAGGGCGTCCTGTTACTATCAATGTAGATAAAAAATTACATAAAAATATAAAAAGAAGACTAAATACAGTAATTCCAGTAAAAAACGTTGATGAAAGATAAAATAACACATTGGTCAATTTTTTCGGAGAACACAGAAACGTTGTAAAAATCCCGGATGTAAAGGAATTCCGAAAATAAAATGTTCAAAATGCAGTGTAAATTTATGTTTAACGCCAGGTACAAACTAATTCGTAAAATTTCCTACGCAGAAGTAAAAACATTATGAGGCCGTTGTTACCTGAAATTAACACAGTGAATTTATATTCTAATAAAATTGTTTTAACCGAAAACCTTCTTTTTCCCATCTGCATATGTATGTTTAAAATTGTTGATTTTCAGTTAAAAAAAATTTTTGTTTATTTATAACAAAAATTCGGCCCATATATAGAAGGTTAAAGAAGAAAGAATAAAAATATGACCCTTTTTTTTCCTTCTACGTTGCGTGACTTGTGGAAAATATTTGAACAGTGGAGAGCTTAGCATTTGCCACGCTGATATTCTTACAGCTAAAGTAAGCTTTGAAAAGTCTCCCATTTTGGTTCTTTTTCGTTTCTTCTGGGCCTTCTATTCCTGTCTCTCGGTGTGATTGGCGTCAGTCCGTAACTGTTAGAAACGGCAGCTTCGTATCTCTCTCTCTCTCTCTCGGTTCTACTTTAAAACGGGGTTCATATATCCCCACGGCAACCGGTAACATAAGTCTTCTCATGTACACCCCTTCTTTTTATTCTTATGCGCTTCAACATCACAAGAGTCGAGGATCCCTGGCATATAACAAATACACTTTATTCGTTTTCCGGAAAGCTTGTTTACCAAGTCCTTTCTGCCTAAAGCCAATCCTTACCTCGGCCTTCTCTTATCTTACTTTTTCCGATTTCTTACTTATTTTTCTGTTTTATTTTTTGATTTATATACTACGCATGCTTGTTCTATACATATATTTATTAAAATATATGCACTCTCTCAGTATTTTTTGCACGCAAAATTTTACCACCACATTCTATTGACGATATCAGAACATTTATTTTAGTTCTTTTTTTTCTGGCAATAAAATAAACAAAAAAAAAGTTATAAGGAAAAAAATGTAAACGTTCGTTTAGCAAACGATTCGAACCCCTCAGCGAATAATTTGCTCGAAAACTCAAATTTAGTATACGTAGACTAAAAACGTTCTACCCTTGTGATTTAGGAATAAGATTTTGTTAAATAGTAATATGGTTATTTTTTGTAACAGATATATCCGTTTGTATTTATCATTGATTGTAACATTCTTTTGAAAATTTTGTTAAATAGTAATATGGTTATTTTCTAATAAAGATATATTTATTTACAATTATCATTGTTTGTAACATTATTTTGAAAATTTTGTTAAAATAATAATATGGTTATTTTGTAACAGATATATCCATTTACACTTATCATTGTAACATTCTTTCGAATTTACAACTTATGTCAATGTACCACGTTAACAAAAATTACTTATAATTCTCGCTGAGAATTGATTGTATTTTTTCTATTTAAAAGAAAAAAAAGAAGAAAAAAAAAAGAAATTTTTTTTTAATTTTTAAATCCAAGATTTAAAATTTCAAATTTCAAACTAAATTGTTTAGCCCGTAAAAACTGTTGTAAATGTTTAAAAAAATGAAAGTTAGTTAGCGAAACATGAATAAGAGATGAGTGTAACAAAATTTCATATGTTAATTCATTCAAATATGTTTTAATTCATTTCAAAAAAATTGGATTAGTAATGATGAGAATACGTTCAACAGATCCTAGCTTATTTCACTCGCACTTATACATTTTTTTTTTCACTTTTTCAACTTGCCAATTTCAGAAAGGTGCTGCAATATTGTTGTATGATCAATTTTCATTCTGGTAACAAATTCCCTTGTAAATGATAAAGTTGGATTCGTTTCCATCAATGTTTTCAGAGCATCATTTTTCACAGAAGTTTTGGGTCTTCGAACGTAGTTTATTTTGTAGGGAAAATTCACTAGACTGAAAATTTTCAAACCAACGCTGCACTTTCGATCGTTAACAGTATTCTCCCCCAAACACCTGGTTCATATTGTATGGTGTATGGTATATGGTGGTGATCTCATGACAAATAATGCATTAAGCACAATTATACAACTCCCTTTATCTGCTGTAAAAGCAATTTCAACAAAAATATGCATTCCATAATAAAAAATTTATGTAGGCGCCACAGGTAAATCACGTGAAATGTGGGCGACAATCAACGTGTTAATAATAATAAAATGAAATACATTTTACTCTTTTGTCGAATTCTCGGTTAAATAATAATAATATAATAAAAAAATCAAAATAATTATAAATAATCTCTTAAATAAAAAATAACAAACTTTAGTGTTCTTAAGAAAATACTTCAAAAGTTCTATAATAGTTTATAATAAAATCAAATAATAATAATATAATTTTTCTAAAGCGTAAATTAAACAATAATTTATCTTAAACAACACGTATTACAATAAAGAAAATAATAAATAGACAACATGAAATCTATGTAATATTACAATAAATAAGATTGACTAATAAAGTCAAATCAATCCAATAATATTACAAATAAAAGAAAATCGAGTAATAAAGACAATTTTGGTGAAGTAAATTCTTAAAAAGCTTTTGACTAAATTAAAATTCTTTCCATAATTAACGAATAACGTTTTATCATTCCCTAATTTATTTTAGGCAAGCTCTCATAGTCGTCGGTTGTCGAAATCATTTTTATCTATGAGCTAAGAATGAAATGCTACCTAAGACAACGTAGACACGAATTAATGAATCTTATATTGTATTTTGAATAGTCGAGGAACGTTTCCTGACAGATTTTCTTGTCACACCATTAACCGAAACAGATTCTTCAAATTCCTAGATTCGAGTGTCATCTGAACTTCGGCTACCCAAAATATAGTTAACTCTTTGTCAAATTCCTAAACTAATGAGCCTAGTAGGCGTCAATGTGTCTATCCAATAAAGAACAAAGACTACATCTTCTGAGAACTGATTCGTTATGCAAGGAAATAATTGGTCTGAAAAGTGAGAACAGAAATAGATTTGAAAGGAAAATCAAGAAAACGAAACGATACTTTTAATTCTTCTGTTTAATCCTGTATTTCTGCCTATCCTGTATTAAATTATCCGTATCCTGTAAAGCTGGATAATCAGTGAACCTTTTTCATTAAGACTGACCATTAATGTGATGGAATAAATTTGAGGATAAAAGAATCCGAGAGTATATTTTAGTAAATTAGTTTAAAAAAACTCGTGACAAGTATTATTGGATTGTCGGAGACCGAAGTTGAAACAGCGGGATACTCGAGCAACGATAAGGGTAAGAACCTTTCTTCAATTCTTGATTTCTCATCACCGTTGTAATAATATCCTAATTAAATTCCGACTACAAATCGTCTCCTATTCCACCAGTTTGTCATACATCCCAGTCTCATCATCACTCGCCATCGCATTCACAATTCTTTAGGTCACTCATTGGTAAAAGCTTCACAACTTGACCAAGAACTGACCACACTTTTTATTACAAAATCAGTTAGTCTTTACCTTTACAGGTATAATAATTACTAAAACATAAGGTTATATAAAATCAAATTCAAAATAATTGCTTTTAAAATTTCAATGCAATAGCGTTCATATCATTTTACATGAAAATGAATACTATAGCCAATTTATTGGGAAAAAATTGTATTATATACATTTACGAGATCTGTTCAAAAAGTATCGTAATTTTGAATTCCCGCGGGTTACGTATATTCGATTTTCAATTTTTTTGCGGCGTTATGTTGGTACTCATGTACCTCACTTATGCTAACAAGTTCGTTTGGCCACTTTGAATGTTCAGTTAATTTTTGACAGGTATTTTGCTTAGATGTGTTTTGGCTCGTCTTCGATTTTAGCCTATTTTTCGGCTTCTGCACCATGATAACAACGCCTCTGCTCACACATCGTTGCTTGTTCGTAAATTTTTCCGTATTCCCCAGATCTGGCCTCCTTGTGACTTTTTCTTGTTCCCGAAACTGAAAAGGCTCATGAAAGGACGACGCTACGTCTACGATTGAGGAGATAAAAACGACATCGAAGCCTCGGAGCTGAACAAGATCACTAAAAATGATTTTTTGAAGTGCTTCGAGTATTGGAAAAAACGTTCCCACAAGTGTATAACATCTGATGGGGATTACTTTGAAGGGGACAAAAAAGGCTGCTGCATCATTATTGTGTTGTTTTTGGCCCAAAATTCACGCACAAGCAACGATGTGTGAGCAGGGGCGTTGTTATCATGGTCCAAAAGCCGAAAAATAGGCTAAAATCGAAGACGAGCCAAAACACGTCCAAGCAAAACACCTGTCAAAAATTAATTGAACATTCAAAGTGGCCGAACTTGTCAGCATAAGTGAGGGACATGAGTACCAACATAACGCCACAAAGAAATATTGAAAATCAAATATACGTAACCTGCGGGAATTCAAAATTCGCGATATTGAACAGACCTCGTATGTTTAAAAATATCGATATATTTATATATGATTTATTACGACGCGGATTTGTAGTGGGTTAAAATAAACAAATGTTATTTCGTTTGATGAAATATTCGTGAAAAGTATCGGATATTTACACGTTTCACATAACTAACTCCAATTCCAATGTTAATCCAAGTACGCATCAATTATCCTTTCGTCCTTATAGGAAGAGGATTATCGCTGAGCTTAAGCACTAAGCTTGAACGTTCGCATTCCGAATTCCGACGACAGATTTATCTTCGGCTTGGAAAGAGGAGAGGTAAGCTCGAAACATGTTATCGTAATATAAAGTGACTTTAGTCCTTCAAGATTACCCCTTGCATTACTTACTCTAACCCATCATCGGACTAAAAGATATTTCGGTGTTTCCTAACAACATTAAACTACTATTTATAAACATACTGAATGTCATATAAAATAATTCAGAAAGATAATAATTATTCTTTGCGAATGTAATTAATCTACACGAAAATATACGTACTTACGGATGATAAGTTCATTTTTAACGTTAAAATGTTATTAAAATGTGACTTATGAGCAACGATAATAATTCATTTTGGTTTTCATTTAATGTGAAAACAAAGTTTAAATAGTATCATTTATTTTGTTTATATTATTTTCTTAACGCATTATTTTCCTAAGAATTTTATTTGAAGAACAAAAAAAAGAAATTAAATGTTTAAAATTGTACAAAAGTTTTATTATTCGCGAACAAAAAATTATGATAACAATTTACTATAATTTTTGTTACAATCTTCGGTATATTATTTTTTCAAAAATTTGTCAAGAAAGAAAACACAAAAAAAGAAAAGAAATAGAAAAAAAGAAAACGCGCGAAGAAAGAAATATTATAAAAGCAGCACATCTTTAAAGTTATTTTTTCGATAGGAGTCAACTTTTTCTTCTTCTTCTTCTTCTTCTTCTTCCCCTTGTCTTACAATTTTATTCTGATATGTTCTATAAGTGACTTACGACTAGGATATGACGTGCACGATGGATAGAAAACCCCATTATACTTTTCGACTAGATTTCAAAGTTTTCAAACTACTCCCCCCCGTGAAAACTTGACTTCTTTCTCTGCATTTTCCCATAACACGAATACCGAACATCATCACGAGTGGTGTAGAGAAAAAGTGAGAAAATTCAAACCACGCAAAGATCTCGTTTCAGACATTCCGTTGTTACGCGACTCGTAAAGAATTTAACCTAACCCAACCTTCTTTTTCACTATTCTTCCACCCTTTCATCCCACAACCATTTTTTCTTCTTCTGGCACTGTTCTTTATTCTTCGTACGTTAGCCTTCCTTCACGTTATTTTGTTCGTGCTACATTTTTCAAATGAAATCGATAGTTCAAAGGGATCGCTACTTTTTAAAATGAAACGAGCAAATCGATGAATCCCTTTCTTGCTTTATTACTCAATTTACATAAAATAAAGATAAGATATCCTTGAAAGTTTAAGATCCTAATCTTTAGTTCTCCATTAGTCTTTCCTTTTCTTTTTTTTGAAATTCTAGTAAAGGTAATACAAATTTTCTCTCTTTATTACATGAACAATTTTTCTTTTATATAAAGTAGCAATTTTAAAAAAAACGTAAACATATATATATATAAATAAGAAATCAAATAAATCGTTAGAAGAAAAATCTAATACCCAACAAAAACCGTTTTCCACCTTATTATATTACATTTTTTCCGAAATGATATACAAAAATCAATGTAACCGATTTCATTTATTTATTAATCCTCTAATTTTATTATACGCCACTGAAGTGTTTTTCAATGTAAATCATTTTATTAATTTTCGTCGTTCGTTTAGTTTGTTATATATAATCCCCCTACTTGACAGTACTAAATCTTTTTCATACTAAAAAAATTACCGAAACGTTTCGTTTTTACTTATCTTTTTTTTTTTTGTTCTTTTTAGGAACTTCAATAATATTTCATATCGTTTTAATATTAATAATTTTCTTTAATTTTCTTTTTTTTTTTATAGAAATAACACGCCATCAAGACGAGAACCTTTGTTTTGGCATGCGCCAAGACAACATTTGACAACGACTCCTGACGTACAACAGAAGACAGAATTTTACAGCAATGATCTGTTTAACTCTTGTCAACGTAGCAGTAAGTATTATGGAAGCTGAAGAAGAGGAGAGAAAACGGGTTGCTGCCTGGTCTCTTGAAAAATTTAGTAACGTTTCGTATAAATAATTAATATAATAAGCATAAATATATATATGTAGGATTCGTGAAAAAATTGGGCCGTTGGACAGACTGGACCGGGACTCGAACCCGGATCTTCCGCTTTCCGGGCGACTGCTCTTTAACCAATTGAGCTATCCAGGGCCCACCGTCCAATCTCCTCACGAATGCCTATTTAAGTGTTTGGCTTGGAGGTGCTCGCATCCCACATTCTACCCCCCTGAAACTACATTCGACCCCGAATGTTCGTCATTGGAAAACCTCTTCCTTGAACCATCTAATCCTTCTTCGTCGTACAACGTCTTACTTTACGTCTTTACTTTACGTCTTACTTTACGTCTTTACTTTACATCTTTACTTTACGTCTTTACTTTACATCTTTACTTTTACGTCTTTAATCCTGAACGCATTGCTGGGCCGCCTAAAAGCCGTCTGTCTAGTTCCCCAGCCAACCGTTCACGTCGCCACTAATACGTCTTTACGTCGGCCTAACCTCTCTTTGATAGATGTTCAACTTTAATTATTTTTCCTTAATTGTTGCACGGTCGTAGAAGTGTGACACGAAGCAAACCTCCATCCCGGCTGAGCCCCCAAAATGTAGGATTCGTGAAAAAATTGGGCCGTTGGACAGACTGGGCCGGGACTCGAACCCGGATCTTCCGCTTTCCGGGCGACTGCTCTTTAACCAATTGAGCTATCCAGGGCCCACCGTCCAATCTCCTCACGAATGCCTATTTAAGTGTTTGGCTTGGAGGTGCTCGCATCCCACATATATATATCATATATCATTAATAATCGTTTAACACCAGATTTCTGGAGCGCGTCAATTTGAGTTATTTATAATTTTATTGTTATATGTTTAGAAAAACTTTAATAATTTTTAAAAATTATTAATTAATCGATATTTTTGAGATTTATAATTGGTTTAGCAAAAAGATTACTTGTGTGAAGGAATTTTAAAGCAGATTCAAATCCATTTTTATACTTTGACGCATGCTTGATCATTTTATACTTTAATAATAATATAAATAAAAATTATTAATAATTTTTATAATATATATAGCATTATAATTATGTATATATATGTATATAATTTGTTATCATTATATATATTAATAATAGTAATAATTATTATATATATATATATATGTTATATATAGTATATATTAATAATTTTTATTATTACATATTTTATGTAATAAATATTATTTTTTTAATCCTAAAAAATCTGCCGAAAATATATTTGAAAAACAGAATGTGTATGTGATATTTGTTTTATATAGTTTCTTTAAAATGAACAAAATTTTGTATAAAACTTCATTTTTGATGTTTGAGTTAAATTGACTTATTTTATTCAGCAAAATAGATGTATACAAAAAATCTGGCAAATCTTAGTGTTAAATAATTTCGTTCTGAGTGTCTACATTCACCTCCAATTATATTCACAATGTTTTAACGAATACCATTATTACTTATAAAATGCTATATAATAAGTAACATTTTTATTTGTTAGTAAAAGTCTATATATATTTTATATTATTTTAATTTTTATTTTTAATATACATATATGGATATATATAAGAATATTTTTAATGTTTGTTTTTGTTTACTTTATAGTTCATTGTTACTTTATATCGTGTATATTCGTCCAAATTATGTTACAAATAAATTTACTTCCAAAATATTGTTTCAATCGAACAATAGTGTAATCCATTTACGGTTGACGGGGACAAACATAGTTCTTTAACATGTTTAAAATTCGTCTGTAGGCTGGCATTTAATTTTTAATAAAGCCATTTTGTAATGTAAGTAAAAGCAAATCTTTATAGTCATTTTTGGAAAAGATCTTTAAATATTCTTTAACAAAAATTTCTGAAGTATATCGTTGTACAACAAAATTCGAAGACTTAATTTCTTCTTTTTTTTAGAAAAAAAGCGAAACGTGTACGTATAATTTCTTTTTTACATATTCAAATTTTGGAATGAAGAATAATAATAATTTCCAACATTGTCGCATGAGTACATTCTTTGATTTCAAATTAATCAATTAATTTCGCTCAATCTTCACATTTAACATTAAAAAAAAAACACACACATAAAATAAAAAAGAAGTTAAATTCATTCTCTTTCATCTTACAATTAATAAATGTAAAAAGTAAAAAGTATAAACAAAATTTTCTATCATATTTAAGGCATCTTCGTTAAGATAATAAAATGTTTTGCATTGAAATAAAAAGGGTTTCTTATTCATGCATAGTAACGAATCTCTTGCAAATAAATATTTTCCTTGTTTCGTTGAATGATTCCAATTACACATCGAAATCCGATCAAGGAATTATGTTTCCTCTTTAATCTCTTTAATCTCTATAATGTCTTAATCTATTTAATCTCCTCTTAGTCCATTTTGCTTTTCTTCGGCAATAGACGTAACCAATAATTTTCATATCGGCGTATAGACATGATCTAGTAGTTTTTAAAGCATCCATATAGAAATTAATCTTCCAAGATGGTATATTTTTCACTAATTCTTTTAAAAATGAGATACGTAAAGCGGTACTGGCCAATTGCATCCAAACTAAATTGAAAAACGGCAAATCTCTTCGGAATTGATTAAACCAATATTCGATTGAGACCAAACACGATTCAAAATACCTAAACAAGCCTTTCTGCATAGTCTCACGTACAGCTTGATTAATATTATAGCCACAAGTATAATAAAACCACAATGTTTTCACTGTGTAATAAAGTGGGTGAGCCATGTTCAAAGTGATTCGACAAGTAATGTAAAACCTTTGTAATGCGATGAACTTTGACTTATATCCAAATATTAAAATAACCTCACTGTGGATGAAGATTTAATTTTACTTTTATCATACATCAATCACGATGTATTTGATTACGATATCAGATAACTTTGAAATATTATAAATTGGAATAAGTATAATAGTTCGTGTTGTTGTTTTGATTTGATTTGATTTGATAGGAGAAGTCGTTACTACTAATATTACGAATGAAGATTTTTCGAAATGAACAAACAATAATAATATCTTCTAAAACTGTAAGATTCTATCGTTAATGGTGGAATTTGATAAATGGGTTGGCCATCATAAGTAATTATATTCGAGAAAATACCATGAAAATGTAATAAAACGTTTATTTTAAAGAACATTTCTTTGGAAAAGCTTGAATAATTTAAAATGATTTGATTTTCGATTCTCCGAACGATTGTCCTTATGACAACAAGCGTTGATAAACATTGATATCACATAAATTATATCGTATCGGAGAATAACTGTTCAAAAACCGCGCCCTTTCAAGATGGCAGATGAACTCAGATGAGGTTAGTAACACGAATCGCAGCTCCAATCATCTCAACATAACGAAGTCAAAGCCACTAAATCTCGACCAATGGGAGAACAATATTTTTGACCTTCTTAACGCATGCGCATATCAGACTCTCGATCGCGTTACTCGCTTGAATTTTTCTCAATGGATTTTAAAAGAACAAAAGGAAAAACGAACGTGTGAATTCGTTACTTTTCTTTTGAACAGTAGAAGCAAACTAGTGCAGACGACAATAAAGAAAAGTTCGTTTTGATTTTTTAATCAAAAATTTAAGTTACCAGGTTAAACAGTTGAGTTTTGTTTTCAGCACCTAATCTACTCAAGTTGCTCG
Organism: Polistes fuscatus; assembly: GCF_010416935.1. NCBI lineage: Eukaryota > Metazoa > Arthropoda > Insecta > Hymenoptera > Vespidae > Polistes > Polistes fuscatus. The sequence goes on from NW_025113104.1 coordinate 682,653, forward strand.
ACCACCCAGTATATCTCTGACTGTCTCAAACAATAACAGTTCGCTTTTATTTCTCTTAAATTATTATCGATTTATGATAAGATATTTTAATCGAGTATAAGTACGCTGATATGTTACTTGCTTCAAAATAAAGACAACACAGGGGATGACATTTAATGAAATCCTTGAAAAGTATGATAATAATGTAAAATAATATACAAGGTGAGACGTTTAATTTTCTAACTTAAATGTCTTCTTTATTTAATGCACATCGTATTAAAAAATTTCAAAGGAAAAAGTTGTACTTGATTTGTGGAAATCTAATAATTGAAGTAATGTATTCTCAAAGTCATTTGTTTTTACAAGATTTCAAGGTTATTGAAGATTTTTTAAGTGAAACTATATTATTATGCGATATTATTGTAGAAATTGAATATGATCATGTCATTCCGAAAGTATATATGCATATATTAATATATTTAATAATTTATTTAAAGTGTCATTGTTTATTCTAGGTCACAACTGGTGCAAGAAGTTTTTGTACCAGTTTACAATTTTACAAACAACTCGCAAGTGCACTTAGTACAACGGGGAGAAGAAAAATCAAATTGTTTGTTAACACTTTCTTTATGGATACTGACTATAGTCGGCTTATATTAATAATAAATGCAAGAGGAATCATGATTACGAAGGACCCAGTACTTCTAGGATTAAATGTAAGTGTAAGTTAACTTTTTAATAATCACTTTCTTTTTACCCTTATGTAACATAAGATATATAACATAACAGTAAGACTAATTATTTCTGGAGGTGGAAAACATATTATGCATCCTTACGAACGAACGTTAATGCAAGTTTGTGTATGTGTGTATGTGTAAAATATTTATTCATTAAAAAAAAACTTCGTTCAAATAATTGTTCATATTTATCGAGTTAGGTTTTTCATTTAAAATCATCCCATGTTAATATCAGTTACAAAACATTCTATAGAGTATGTTTTAAATTATTAGATATCATTAATACATGGAAATACTTTTTTTTTCATACGTTAATATACGTTTATTTACTAATTGCATATCTAATCGTTAATCATATCTTATACAGAAGCGAAAAGGATAATATTCATGACTCTACCAGCAGTTCGCATAGTGAAGAGGAATAAACTGCTAATTAATTAGTAAAGTGTCATTGCATATCCTCGGTCTCAAGTGGTGCAAGAAGTTTTTGTACCAGTTTACAAGTTTACGACTACTAGCAACTGCATTTAGAACAACGGGGGTAAGAAAAATCAGATAAATCGTTAAGAAAAATAAATACGCGACAACCGTTTTCCACCATATTCATTTACTCTAAAATAGTATACAAAATTGATCTAATCAATTTAATTATTATTAATCATCTAAATATTATACGCCACTGAAGTGTCTTTCAATGCAAATCATCTTTTGAAATATACATCTTATTATTATTATTATTATTATTATTATTATTATTATTATTATCATCATCATCAGGTTTTTATTGCACAACTTACAAAATTTTTTACAATGTCTTATCATTACTTTACTTATATTTTTTTCTCACATTTTTGGTTAATGCTCTACTCTCCCCCCTCCCTATTCCTTAACAATTTAGTGTCCCCATCCTCTCTCAATATTTATCAACATTCTTGTGATCAAACTAACCCATCCTCTACCAATATTTATCAACATTCTTATAATCAAACTATCCTTTCAATCTTCTCTCATTTCGTTTGTCATATCTTTTTCCTGTCTGCTAAATCTCATTCGTATTCCTCTTCCCCTTTCCTCTCATTTTCCTCTTCTGTCATCCTCTTTTTACACAGCTCCTCAACTTCTCTGAAAAATTCACAAATCCCAATTTGAATTTTTCCGCCTAGCATGTTTATTAATTCCCCCTTTCCTTTTTCGCAAGTTATCAAATGTTCCAACATCTCTTCTTGTTCTTTACATAACCTACATTTTTCCAGTCCTTTTCTTTTTCTTTTCCCGCCTTTCCTATGTTGCCATATTTTAATCTTGCCCAAATTTCCTCGATCCCTTCCCTCACTCCTTCTTCTTACCAATACTTCCATGACATTTCATCGTTTTCTATTATATGTTTGTACATACTATTATATATTGACTTTCTTATATTTTCACCTTCTTCCTGACTTCTTCATATCTCCAACTGACTGCCCTTATAAAATGTGTTTAATCAAATTTTCGATATCACAACTAATTTCAAAATCACATTTCTTTTCCTCGCTCAAACTTTTACTGTCCGCGAACGTGTTAACAATTTGAATAATATTTCTTATTGTTTTAATATTATATAATTATCTTCAATTTTTGTATAGAAGAGCAATAAGTCAATAAAACGTGACCCTTTGTATTGGAATGCGCCAAGACAACACTTGACCACAACACTGGATGTACAGCAGGAGACAGAAATTTACAGCAATTATCTGTTTAACATCTTGAAAATGAGACACTCCACCGGTCCTTTTGATCGAGTGCTACGATTATCATTGTTAACAAAAGGTACAAATTCTACCTTAATTTTATCTTATAAAATACTGAAACAATATATCAATAAAAATGAAATGTTTTAATACTGTGCAATTTGTAATTTATTACAGAAGTTTTATTTATGTTTTAATATAATCCAAAATCTAAAAAAGAAAGAAGAAAAAAGATTGAATCAATAATTATTTAGAACACTGTATTATACAGTGACTCACGAAAGTATTTGCCACGATGAAATACTTTATTAATTATAATAAGTAATTTAATATATTATACAACACTTATATTGGCATATATTAACACATTTATTGGTATAGTTTCAAGCAAATCAAAATATATAAATATAATACAACAGTTATGATTTATTTCTTACAGAAGTAACGATTGCTGTAGCCAGAAAAGTATTTGAACAGATAAAACTAAGGTCCAGAAATCAATGAAAACAAAGTTTTATTGATACTTATTGTAAACACTGATTGTCGTTGGTTGTTGTCTTATGTACATTTGTCAGTAACAGTCCAGTATTCTATATTGTCAGTCATATCCAGTATTGATGAAATATTACGATATTGATCATCATGTATCCGAAAAAATCTGAAGGAATTGTAAAAAATAAATACCAGTTAAGTTGAGCAAAGAAATTAAATGGAACGAGAAGAAAGAGCTTTGATCCTTGAAATAAAAAAAAAAAAGAAAATTCAAAGATTGAGTCAATAATTATTTAGAAAACTGTATTATACAGTGACTCACGAAAGTATTTGCCACGATGAAATACTTTATTAATTATAATAAGTAATTTATTATATTATACAACACTTATATTGGCATATATTAACACATTTATTGGTATAGTTTCAAGCAAATCAAAATATATAAATATAATACAACAGTTATGATTTATTTCTTACAGAAGTAACGATTGCTGTAGCCAGAAAAGTATTTGAACAGATAAAACTAAGGTCCAGAAATCAATGAAAACAAAGTTTTATTGATACTTATTGTAAACACTGATTGTCGTTGGTTGTTGTCTTATGTACATTTGTCAGTAACAGTCCAGTATTCTATATTGTCAGTCATATCCAGTATTGATGAAATATTACGATATTGATCATCATGTATCCGAAAAAATCTGAAGGAATTGTAAAAAATAAATACCAGTCAAGTCGAGCAAAGAAATTAAACGGAACGAGAAGAAAGAGCTTTGATTCGTGAAATAAAAAAAGAAAATCCAAAGATTTACTGCTGCAAAACTTGAAACGATAGTTAACCAGAACTTCAAGAAAGATGTATTGCATCCAGAATTATGTAGAAAAGTGCTAAGTAAATATGATTATCATACCAGAGTTTTCAGAAAGAAAAACCGTACATTAATGATGTTAATAAAATGAGAAGATTAAAATTCTTGAAAAGAATTTATTAGCAAAGGTAACTTCTTTCTGGAATAAAGTAAAAAAATATAAGAGTAAATATATATTTATACAGTAATTTATACAATTTTATTTATGTTTTAATATAATCCAAAATCTAAAAAAAAAAAAAGAAAAAAAAAGATTGAATCAATAATTATATAATATATATATAATATTTACTTTATTATATATATATATATATATATAATAAGAGAATGTTCTTGTCATTCTTCTACCTCCTATAATAAGAGGAAAGACGAGAAGATTTCTCCATTCAGTCGTTACTCGTATATCACTCTGACAATTCCTTTAAGATCCGCGTTCATTTCCTTAAAATCGTTTTTGTTAACAAATATATTCAAATAAATAGTGATATAATATAACACAAAGATATATATATATATATATATATATATTTTTTTTTTGTTCGTAGTAATCGTATAACCATGGTGGCCGATAAATCTACAATCGTAACTATTTCAACGAATCGTTTTACAAATTGTATATTTATTTTTATTTCACGAGTTATTTCAAATAACTTTTCCCGTCGGATATTCGGAAAAAGTTAAGCGTTAAATACGTTTAAGTTAAAATGAAAATGAATAACGTCGAGCTAGATTACATAAGGAAATTTAATACGGATAAATTTTTATATTATATAATATGTTCAATACTTGAAATGATATTAATTCGTTATTTAAGACAAATAATACAGATTTTACTGTAAAGGATAATATATTGAAAGGCAAAGGTGAACCCTTAGTAACGGAATACAAGAGCATCGGACAGTTACTTTTAGACAGAATGAAAGACAAACCTGAATTTGTTGGCCAGGTACGTAACAAAAAATTGTCAATAGCTTATATTAAGATAAAACTATCATATTTTGTTGTCGTATCGTCTAATTTAATTGCATTTTACGTTATTTAAAGTATGTACGATTAATACGAGTAAAGAAAAAAAAAAGAAAAATTATTTTAATTATTCTAATTAATTGTTTATAAATAATTATATATTGACCGTTCGCGTTTTAATAATTCATTTAAAATACAGTTAGACATTATCACGGGAGCGACGTATACTTTTGCCGAGATGCACGATCTAACTGTAAAATGTGCCCTTTGGTTACGTCAACAAGGAATTAAAACTAACGACGTGGTTGCATTATGCAGCCCAAATATTATGGACAGTTTTGTACCATTCTTTGCTACTTTTTGCGTAGGTGCAATATTTACTCCTTGGAATCCCGACATGGACATACATGAGTGTTTTTTTTTCTTTGGGAGAATTTTTTACATTAATTATAAAATGTATTCAAATGAAATCCATTCTATGAACTTATTTCTAATGATTTTCGTTGTAAACTTGTATATAAAATTACACGACAAATTATGACAAATAATATTTTTATATTATTATGTAAAAATATAAATTGTCGAAAAAAAAAAAAACAATTATATTATACAGGTAATCCTCCTATAAATGCAATTTTGTACGAAACAATCTTATGACCGAGAGAGTTGTGTTATTTTTTTTTTTTTTAAATAAATAAGATAATTAAAGGTGTTACAACGAAAATCGTTATATAGAATGTCCTGTTGTAGAAGGCTTACATGTATTAAAAAATAAAATAACCATGAATGGATATCATTTCAATACGTAAATTTTGTATAAATTGAATTCATTTAAAATTTGATCTAATTATTAGGAAAGGCACGTTACTTCATGAAATTGTCAGGGGCAAAAATTGACTTTGCTGACGAAAATTCGGTTAATACGATAATAACGATATCAATATTGTCGTATTTGGTGAACATCCTTATGAATTACTATTTTCAAAAGTAATCGATGGTCATAAGAAAATCGATGTTGATAATTTTCAATGTACACCTGTCGAGAACATTAACGATACTGCGACAATACTTTATTCATCTGGCACAACTGGTCCATCTAAGGGTGTTCAACTGTAGTATTTCGTATTTTTGTATCATTTGATCATGCCCGGTGGTTTGAACACCGATGGAAGACCACTATGGTTGTCGTCATATTTCTGGATAAGTGGAGTATTATTAACGATAAGTTGTCTAGTGAATTATTGCAAAAGATTCCTTTATCAAAAATTTGACGAAAAAATGACATGTTTTTGTCCATCTAAGGGTGTTCAACTGTCACATTTCGTATTTTTGTATCATTTAATCATGGCCGGTAGTTTGAACACCGATGGAAGACCACTATGGTTGTCGTCATATTTTTGGATAAGTGGAGTATTATTAATAATGAGTTGTCTAGTGATTTATTGCAAAAAAATTCTTTATCCTAAATTAGACAAAAAAATGACAAAGATGTTGTAGAAGTTGTTGTAGTAGGTGTTCTAGGAGGTTTACCTCTATTAAAAAAAAATAACCATGAATGAATATCATTTCAATACGTAAATTTTGTATAAATTGATTTCATTTAAAATTTGATCTAATTATTAGGAAGGCACGTTACTTCATGAAATTGTCAGGGGCAAAAATTGTCTTTGCTGACGAAAATTCGGTTAATGCGATAATGAAAGCAACAAAATTTGATAATAACGATATCAAGATTGTCGTATTTGGTGAACATCCTGATGCATTACCATTTTCGAAAGTAATCGATGGTTATAAGAAAATCGATGTTGATAATTTTCAATGTACACCTGTCGAAAACATTAACGATACTGCGACAATACTTTATTCATCTGGCACAAATGGTCCATCTAAGGGCGTTCAACTGTAGTATTTCGTATTTTTGTATCATTTGATCATGCCCGGTGGTTTGAACACCGATGGAAGACCACTATGGTTGTCATCATATTTCTGAATAAGTGGAGTATTATTAACGATAAGTTGTCTAGTGAATTTTTGCAAAAGATTCCTTTATCAAAAATTTGACGAAAAAATGACATGTTTTTGTCCACCTAAGGGTGTTCAACTGTCCTATTACGTATTTTTGTATCATTTGATCATACCCGGTGGTTTAAACACCGATGGAAGACCACTATGGTTGTCGTCATATTTCTGGATAAGTGGAGTATTATTAACAATGAGTTGTCTAGTGAATTATTGCAAAAGATTCCTTTATCCTAAATTTGACGAAGAAATGACATTTTTTTGTCCATCTAAGGATGTTCAACTGTCACATTTCGTATTTTTGTATAATTTAATCATGCCCGGTGGTTTGAAAACCGATGGGGGACCACTATAGTTGTCATCATATTTTTGGATAAGTGGAGTATTATTAACAATGTGTTGTCTAGTGAATTATTGCAAAAGATTCCTTTATCAAAAATTTGACGAAAAAATGACATGTTTTTGTCCATCTAAGGGTGTTCAACTGTCACATTTCGTATTTTGTATCATTTAATCATGGCCGGTGGTTTGAACACCGATGGAAGACCACTATGGTTGTCGTCATATTTCTGGATAAGTGGAGTATTATTAACAATGAGTTGTCTAGTGAATTATTGCAAATATTCCTTTATAAAAAATTTGACTAATAAATGACATGTTTTTGTCCATCTAAGGATGTTCAACTGTCACATTTCGTATTTTTGTATCATTTAATCATGCCCGGTCGTTTGAAAACCGAAGGTAGACCACTACGGTTGTCATCATATTTTTGGATAAGTGGAGTATTATTAACGATAAGTTGTCTAGTGAATTATTGCAAAAGATTCCTTTATCCTGAATTTGACGAAAAAATGACAAAGATGTTGTAGAAGTTGATGTAGTAGGTGTTCCATGAGGTTTACCTCTATTAAAAAAAAAAATAACCATGAATGAATATCATTTCAATACGTAAATTTTGTATAAATTGAATTCATTTAAAATTTGATCTAATTATTAGGAAAGGCACGTTACTTCCTGAAATTGTCAGGGGCAAAAATTGTCTTTGCTGACGAAAATTCGGTTAATGCGATAATGAAAGCAACAAAATTTGATAATAACGATATCAAGATTGTCGTATTTGGTGAACGTCCTTATGCATTACCATTTTCGAAAGTAATCGATGGTTATAAGAAAATCGATGTTGATAATTTTCAATGTACACCTGTCGAAAACATTAACGATACTGCGACAATACTTTATTCATCTGGCACAACTGGTCCATCTAAGGGTGTTCAACTGCCGCATTTCGTATTTTTGTATCATTTGATCATGCCTGGTGGTTTGAACACCCATGAAAGACCACTATGGTTGTCGTCATATTTCTGGATAAGTGTAGTATTATTAACGATAAGTTGTCTAGTGAATTATTGCAAAAGATTCCTTTTTCAAAAATTTGACGAAAACATGACATGTTTTTGTCCATCTAAGGGTGTTCAACTGTCCTATTTCGTATTTTTGTATCATTTGATCATACCCGGTGGTTTAAACACCGATGGAAGACCACTATGGTTGTCGTCATATTTTTTGATAAGTGGAGTATTATTAACAGTGAGTTGTCTAGTGAATTATTGCAAATATTCCTTTATCCTAAATTTGACTAATAAATGACATGTTTTTGTCCACCTAAGGGTGTTCAACTGCCGCATTTCGTATTTTTGTATCATTTAATCATGCCCGGTGGTTTGAACACCGATGGAAGACCACTATGGTTTCATCATATTTTTGGATAAGTGGAGTATTATTAACAATGAGTTTCCTAGTGATTTATTGCAAAAATTCCTTTATCATAAATTTGACGAAAAAATGACAAAGATGTTGTAGAAGTTGCTGTAGTATGTGTTCCAGGAGGTTTACCTCTATAAAAAAAAAAAAAAACCATGAATGAATATCATTTCAATATGTAAATTTTGTATAAATTGAATTCATTTAAAATTTGATCTAATTATTAGGAAAGGCACGTTACTTCATGAAATTGTCAGGGGCAAAAATCGTCTTTGCTGACGAAAAGTCGGTTAATGCGATAATGGAAGCAACAAAATTTGATAATAACGATATCAAGATTGTCGTATTTGGTGAACATCCTTATGAATTACTATTTTCAAAAGTAATCGATGGTCATAAGAAAATCGATGTTGACAATTTTCAATGTACACCAGCCGAATACTTTAACAATACTGCGACAATACTTTATTCATCTGGCACAACTGGTTCATCTAAGGGTGTTCAACTGTAGTATTTAGTATTTTTGTATCATTTCATTATGCCCGGTGGTTTGAACACCGATGGAAGACCACTATGGTTGTTATCATATTTTTGGATAAGTGGAGTTATATTAACAATGAGTTGTCTAGTGAATTATTGCAAAAGAATCCTTTATAAAAAATTTGACGAAAAAATGACATGTTTTTGTCCATCTAAGGGTGTTCAACTGTCACATTTCGTATTTTTGTATCATTTAATCATGCCCGGTGGTTTGAACACCGATGGAAGACCACTATGGTTGTCATCATATTTTTGGATAAGTGGAGTATTATTAACAATGAGTTGTCTAGTGAATTATTGCAAAAGATTCCTTTATCCTAAATTTGACGAAGAAATGACAAAGATGTTGTAGAAGTTGCTGTAGTAGGTGTTCTACATCTTCAAGATGACGAACATCCACTTGCCTTTGTAACAACAGTTCCCGGTTCATATGTATAGGTTATATTGTAATTGACACTTGTGGTTTCCAATGAGAACCGCATCCGTATATTTACATATATTTAATTATATTAGTATTATTATTAATACCAGTAATTATATTAGTATATATATAAATTTATTAATAAATTAATTAATAAGAATATATATAATTAAGTAAACTTATTAATGAATTTATTAATAAAAATTTATAAAATAAATTTAGCAAAGTAATTTTATATTTTTTATATATTACTATATAAATATCATATATTATTATATATTTACTTTATTATATATATATATAAATGCAAGTATTGTTGCTTAAAAATTACAAAGGTAGAAGAATTACAAAGATATATATATAAAGATTGGTTTTTCCAAATAAAATTCCATGAAACTATACAATATAACAGGGATAAAGTATATACTGTATGAAATCAAGTTTGGAGCAAAGGAAAAGTTTGTCACAAGAGGACAGTGATTAATCGAGCCAGCTTGTGGGAAATGTCGCATGAAGAAGAAGAAGATAAAGAAGAAGAAGAAGAAGAAGAGTGGGCTCTAGTCTAATCTCTAAGCTAGAGGATCCAAATACGATGCAAAGACGAAGTCATCCCACTAGAGTACGTGGCTACACCGTCACGGCCCATATCCACGTTTATTCCAACGTCTCACCGTTCTCGTTCTCTACATACGCACACGTCAAACTATCAAACTACGTCACCATGTTGTAACCTCCTATTCTCCCATTCCTCGGTAGACCTCAGGAGCAAATTAATTAACCGTTTGACAATGTCCACCAATAACTCGACTATTCGTGATAGAGACATGCACCAATGATTATTGTCCATTCTCTACATTGGACATTGAACTCAATCGATCTTAGGTCTGAAATATTAAATAATATATGAACACTAGATTTACCAGCTATTTTGATATAACTATTTCTAATTAAACCAATCAAAATGACTGGTCTTTAAAAAATAGTGCTTAGTGAGGTAAAAATAGCAATAGCAAATAACTTCAAAAATATATTTGTTATGAATATATATAAGATAATATAAATTTCATAAAACTGATTATTTAGTTATAGTTATAACAGTCATGATATCATTACGGAAAGAAAATTTTAAATTGAAATTGCATAAACCAGTTATTTTGACTGGTATGGTAAATCTAGTGTTAAATAATTTAATCTTTTCTCGTGGAATAATTACTGATAAATTCTTTAACCAGTTATCTGTGAAATGATTAATGAGTATACTCGTTAGTGGAGAAAAATGATTGTTTACAATTTACAATTGAAATTGCAATTTTAATGAAAATTAAAATATATCCGTAAATTTCTAGATTTCTCGAATATTTGGATAACGAGATGAAATAAAACGAAAAAGAAATGTACAGGGTCTCTTTCATCTAATTAGATTACATTAATTATATAGCTTATTTCGTACGATAGAAAAAAAATAGCAGAGGGAAAAAATATTCAATTTTAAGATCATTGTATTTTTGTTTAAACAGAACTGCATATTTTCAATACAACAGTCTTATAGCTTATAAAAAAACGAATCCAATGATGTGCAATATATTGACCTGCAAGTGACCTTTACCGAGAAAATTGTGAAATGTTGTGTCTCTTGTACATGAGAAGATTTTTTGCTTGTATGAGTGTCTTACACGTTGATTTGCATTTGTTCCTTTATTGACCGTCCTCCGAACGCTTATTGAAGTTACTCTGACAATATATAAATAATTATTATGAAATTACTTTTTATAGGAAGTGTAGAAAACTTAAATATGTGAACAAAAGTGACTTGGAAACAAATTCTTCAAATAAGCTATACTCTACCATAAGAAATCCTTAAAAGAAATCCTAGTTGAGAACATAAGATCTATCGAATATTTTGGATAATTTATTTACATGTTCGAGAACTTTTTGGGAGAAGATAAATTGTCTTGATTTATTGAAACACAAAAGTAATAATAATAATTTGAAAACAAGATCAAATATGATACATTTTGTGAAATATTTTCGTTTCTTTTGTATCCTTTCTGTTATTATTTAATTCAATAAGACATGTTTTTGATAAACAGGTAAATATATATTTAATAAATTAAAAATAATTGCCTAATTCCTTAAATTAATATTAATCAAATTATTAATTAATTAAACTAAAAATTTTTACTAATATAATCATTATTACTATTAAAAAATTATTTAAAAATAAATTTTTATAATTAATGAAAATAAAAATCAAATTTTAAAATTAAAATATTTTAAATAATCCTATAAATTAAAACATTTTCTTCAAAGAAATATAATTTTATAACTACTTTTAAATTTTATAAATAAATCTAAATTTATAAATAATATATATTCAATTTATCCCAAATATATTTACTTTAAAATAATTTATATTTAAAAATGAGTGTTAATAAACTATATTAAAAAATATATAATATATATTTATATAATCGAATACTTTGGATAATTTATTTACATGTTCGAGAATCTTTTGGAAGAAGATAAATTGACGTGAATTATTACAAAACAAAAGTAATAATAATAATTTAGAAACAAGGTCAAATATGATACATTTTATGAAATATTCTCATTTCTTTTGTATCCCCTCTGTCCACTCTTAAAATGGGTTTCAATAAACTATATGAAAAAATATATAATATATTTATATAATAAATATAATAAAATTCTTCAAATAAGAGTTATAGTCTAACATAAGAAATCCTTTAAAGAAATCCCAGAAGAGAACATAAAATCTATCAAATATTTTGGATAATTTGTTTACATGTTCGAGAATCTTTTGGAAGAAGATAAATTGTCTTGACTTATTGAAACACAAAAGTAATAATAATAATTTAGAAACAAGATCAAATATGATATATTTTGTGAAATATTCTCATTTCTTTTTTATCTCTTCTGTTCACTCCTAAAATGGGTTCCAAATATTACGAAATACCTTGTTTATTTAAAATCATATATCGAATATGGATTTATAATAAAATCGGCACGAGTTTTTCGAACAATCCGATACTTGAATTAATTCTCATCGTCAATTTGAAATCATAATTTGTTTGTTAGTATAGAAAAGATCTTTTTATAATTAATTTTTGGAGGCAATATTTTTGGTTTCTTTTTTATTAACGTATACGAAAATACAAATCGAATTGTCGTACACACATCGATTGAAAGTTCGAGGTCTATAACAATAACGCTGGAAGATTGGCTCGAGTTCAAGTCCGTGAGTCCGACGACAGCTTGCGTAATGGAGTACGTAATGTATGTTGTTATGACTGGACGTCTGTTCAGCGGACATAGGCGCAGGGTACATTCGTTGAACGAAATATTTGCTTCAGTGAAGAAGCCGGAGGATAAACGAGTCAACACTGGTTTCCTACAGAAGTTGTTTTTTCAACTGATTTATGGGTTCATTGATCTTAGTGAAAGACAGGTTCAACAAGAACAATATTCTATCTTGACAATCTCATTTATACCCCCCATTACTGAGCCCCTAGAATGCAATGTCTTTTTTTTTTCTTTATACTTTTATTTAATGTCTTTTGATTATCTCTTTGTAAATTAAATTGTAATAATTATTTATTTATTTGTTCTAGTTAACGGGATAAACTTATTATTATATAAAATAAAAGAACAAAAATAATAAAATGAAAGAAAAGAATAGAATTACAAATAAAAAATGGAATATAGAATAAAATAAAAATTGATAAAATAAAGTTTATATATATATATATAAATAATCAATAATAGAAGTAGTACACAAAAAAGAATATATAATATATAATATTAAGAATATAATATCATAATATATAATATATAATAAATGAGCCGTTTATTTTGAAAGTGGCCTAACTCCATTTTTCATTTTTTTCCGGTTACCCACGGTAACATGTACAGCTTCAAATTATCTACAAATAAAGAATTTAAGATTTTTTATATTCCGAGTAAATACGGTAATTCTGGACACATAAGTTTTCAGAGTTAGTTGAATCACTGAACTGTTTATTTTGAAAGTGGCCTAACTCCATTAGGAGTAGAGATTTTGGCGTGGTAGAAATGGCATTAAGAAAAAATAATTTACTGTTTGTCCCCCGAGAGTATTACAATATTATCAAAAAGTGTCGGAAAGGTAATAACTTTATTGTACATGAAATGAGACAAGAAGATTTTGTATGAACAAAATTATTAGAAGACGCAATTTTTAAAAGGGTAAAGAATTCTAACGGAGAACCAATAAACTGGTTAAAAATATGTTGGATGCGTTTTGTCAAAAATGAATAAGATTTTCTATAAGACATCAATGAATGAGAACGAAAATTTGAAAGTCCTGAATTTAATACCACGTCGGGGTAGACCAAGAAAGTTCGAAAATATTGTATTGACACCACTGTATAAAAATATAAGACAAATTACAACCGCAAAATTCAAGGACATAATTGACTTATTACGATATATACCACCGGAACATCATGATTTCTTTAAATCCCTTTCACATACACAAAATGTAGATGAGTAGAAAATTGTTTTGTAATTTATGTTTGTACAAAATATTTTGAATCGCATAATTTATGTTTTTAAAGTGTTATAAAGATATGTAAAATAAAATAAGTATTGTTTTTTCGCAATTTGAAGCATCTTAAATTATGTTGAATGGACTTCGGTTCCTTCAAATTTTATAACGAATCTGGTTGTTAATTTTGAAAGTGGCCTAACTCCATTCTTGGTAAGAAAACGCATATTATTCACTTAATAATTGCCATTATTTTAATAGGAACTGTAAATTTAACACCTTTAGATACACTTAAGCAACATAACTCATTGTTATTCTTTACGTATATTTTTAATTGCATTGAAACGCAAACCTTTAAATATCTCAATTTAAGGTTATATGGAGTTAGGCCACTTTCAAAATAAACGGCTCAAATATATCGATATTTACTAGAAATTTTACAATGAATAAAAAACAAAACATATAAAAATATTTACAATGAATCTTACAATGAATAAAAAAAGAATAAATAAAGATATCTACTAGGAATTTTACAATGAATAAAAAAAGAATATATAAAGATATTTACAATGAATTTTACAATAAATAAAATTTACAGTAAATTACAATAAGTTAGACAAATTTTACAGTGAATTTAGACAGAATTTAACAAAGGATATAGATTGGTTGAAAAGATCTATATGTCGATGAAAATGATTAACTGATTGAGATATTCTGTTAAAACAATTATGATAGGCATAAGAAGTATAATTCCTAAAATTTTTAGAAGGAACATTGAAGGAGGAAAGTTACATATCTGAGCTAATGATAAACACTTTAAAAATTTGACAAACAAACAGTACGTTAGAATATCATCCTTCTCTTATTCAGCGTAGACATATTCATATATTTGATAATATCATTATAATCATGACAAGAAAGTGACATAAGCTGATTACTATGAGCAGCTGCAAGTCTACAAAATTTGTGTTGAACTTTTTCAATGTCATGAATATGTGATTTGGATATGAAGACCAGATTACTCTACTATACTCAAGTATAGGTCGAATCAATTGATAATAGATAAAATATATTGATATAATTATATTGTTAGGTTATAAGAAAATTGAATAAAAATATTGAATTTTCTCAAAATATGATTTTTATTTGAAAAGAAAAATTTTCAACGCGATAATTCGAGGAATTATTTAACATTGCGAATATAATTATCAAAAATTGACGACTTTGTTACGAAATAAAATGATTCAAAAGTATATTATCAATTAATAAAGATTATCTTTATGATTTTTTATCTTAGCAAGATTGGTTTATATTCTTTTGTACTTCAGCTAGCTAGCTAGGCACGAAGCATAATGAAAAAAAAAAAAAGAAAGTCTCTTTCTCTTTTACTTGACTTTTTTTCCTTTCCATCCCCGTTACTTTATTTTTCTCTCCGATTTTACATGCTGCTCTAAGTGTTGTTGTCATCATCGTCATCTTCGAAGACAATTTTTATAGAGTGTAGAATGTGAGCATGCGTTCGCGCGCATTCTCACTGGTATGTACCTCCCCTCCCCCCTTCTTTCGTTTCTCTTTTGCTTTTGTTTCCTGGACAAAGTGCGACTGAGAATAATGTCGGAGAAGTAGATGGAAGAAGGATCCATTACTATCCGAAAAATTCGGGCTACGAGTATAAGCATAGCAACTGCTCTCGTAAATGATGATATTTTTTGTTCTTCTCCCAGTTGAAAGAAGAATAATAATTATTCGACAGAAAATCGATCGAACGAACGTATCTATGATCAGTTTCAAATTGTTTGACTCTATGATAAAATAATATTTTCAAATATACAAATTGTTCTCAACCAGTTTTGTTGTTTCTTTCGTCAAACGTTACTAATATATTCTCTAAGTATAAATAATACTAAAATGTCATATGAAAACATATAAGTTTTTAAATACTTTATTAAAAAGTTCTAATTAAAAATAATAAATGGATTTAAGAATTGATGTTTCGTGGACACAGTATGAAAGCACAGAGAGTGATGATATTTGTTATGTTTACATAAACTCTAATGGTTAGGTTACTAACTGAAGTCGTTGATTTGGTTTTGTGTCTTATGTCGAAACTAATAATATCTTAGTACATACACTGTATGATTTCATGTCAAGATGCCACGAAGCTTTCCAAAACATGCATCCACGGTGTGATATAAGCCAACGAAACATGTTAATTATCATTTCATATTTTTGTATATCAATTTTTTAATAAATCATTTAACAACTTACGTTTACATGACATTTTGATATTATTTTTGTACGTAAAATGTTAGTAACATTTGTCGAGGAAAAACTAGGACACCCTGTATATACGAAATATATATGGCTTCGTAAGTAGACAACATTTAATCGGTTTAACAATTTATGTTTAAACTTCTGAACAAATTTTTATATTATCTATATTTATATAAAATTTTTCTTTTTCCTTATATTTTAAATAATATAATAAATAACATAATAAAACATATATAAATATATGTATGTATAATAATTATGACATATAAAATATAATAAATAATATAATAAAATATAGTGTCAACACACAGCCATGGTGCGGTGACAGCACTAGTTTCTGTTCGATCATTTAAGGGGTTATACGCAGTTGCGAGGCTCGAAAAAGACGTATTTTCATGAATTTTTTCTAGAAACAGTTTTTATTTCTCAAAAAAAATTGTTGGTAATTCAAATAGAGTGAACTTTTGAGAATACAATAGCGCATCGATTCTGTAAAAATATTAATCTGCACTGCTCCTGTAGATGATTTCCTGAACGTCCTCTAAAAAAAGATGTTTGGCGGTGATCTCCATTTTGGCGGTTTGGATTATCCGAAATTAAAAAATATGGTGGATTCTTTTAAAGGATAGATTAATGCAGGTATTAAAACCAAGGAATAATAAAAATTTTGATTTTTGACAAAATGGCGTCTATTTGAAAAA
Source organism: Polistes fuscatus (assembly GCF_010416935.1). Taxonomy (NCBI): domain Eukaryota; kingdom Metazoa; phylum Arthropoda; class Insecta; order Hymenoptera; family Vespidae; genus Polistes; species Polistes fuscatus. The sequence goes on from NW_025113104.1 coordinate 699,682, forward strand.
AAGTTGTTGTTTTTGACTAAAATTTTCGCTCTAAATTGTTACAAAAAAATAGTAATAAATTTTTTTTTAAATTATTCCTTATACTTAATACCTAAGGAATATATCTAAGAAGATTGTGTAAAAATTCGAAACTGATCGGTTAAGCCGTTTTTGAAAAATCGAGATCACCTACTTTGAAAATACCGTTTTGAGAAAAACGCGTTTAAAGTTTCAAAGAGACGTTTACACATAGTTAAAAATTTTTGTTTGCAGCTTACATGAAGTGAAGAATATTTGTCGGATCGATTTGAAATTTTCAGAGAATATACTTAAATATATGTACATTCCGAAAATGCAAAAAAAAAAATCGATTTTTTGAAAATCCTAACTGCGTATAACCCCTTAAGTCAAACAGCCCTGAGTACGATTAATACTTGGATGGGTGACCCGTTTGAAAAAACCGATGGTGCCGTTTGACGTCAAGATCTCCGCTTAGTTACCATTTAGAACTGGTCCCAAACCCAGAATAAAAAGGAAAGGGTTCGAGGGGTGAGGCTTAACAAACCTACCCTCGGGAAAAACAATATAAATCGCTCCTAGAAATATAGCAATAAAAAAAGCTATTATAACAGGACGACAAAGTCCTAATAAAAAGAGGAAGAAGAAGATGTTATTTAAAATTATAGTTAAATTTTGTTTTAGCGAGGAATCAATTTCCGCCATAGTCGAGCAGCACCGAGGATGATCAAAGTTGGTCGGATGATGTGACAAGAAAATCTGTCAGAAAACGTTCCTCGACGTCACGTGGCTCAACTACCCAAAATAGGATACATATAAAATTTACCAACTCATGTCTACGTTGTCTTAGGTATTGCCATATTCGTAGCCCTTAGACGACAACAAATTTGACAACCGACGACTAAGAGAAGCTATCCAAATAAAAATAGGGAATAAGAGTAAGTGATTCGTCAAATATGGAAAGAATTGAACTAGCAATGTTGAACATTGTTACCAAAAAGGAAACCTCTTCTCAAAGTAGTAAACAATCTCTACTTTTCCGTCAACTGTCTAGTAGCACAATTTAGTCAAAAATCTTTTACAAATTTACTTGACTATATACTCTATTAATATATAATATATAATTATTTATTTATTTATTTAATTATATTTTATATTGACCCTATAGCCTAAGCTCCCTGAAGACCATTAATTACAGTGTAATACAATATATAGATGAAACAAAAAACAGAAAATAAAATTATGTAATTATTATTAAACTTATCATTATAATTGTAACGTACTGAAAGTAGATAAAAGTAGATAAAAGTATACTAGTTTTATAATAGTAGTATAGTAGTATTGGCTCAAAACATCAAAAATAATGTTAAAAACAAAAATTTTAGATTAAATGCAAATCATAAATCACAAAACACTCTGAATGTCTCTATCAATGAAATAAGAGTAACATCTTGATCTAAATTCTTTATAGTCACTTAGAGCTACAATATCTTCCAGAAGTTGATTCCAAATGCGAACAGCCGTAACCAAAAATGATTTGTCATATAAATCATAGTTTTTGTATAAGGTAAATATAATACATCTAACTGCCTGTCAGCACGACCACGTACAGAAGTGAGAATACTGAAGTTCGTTCTTAATATCTTGTCATGTTGAAGACGCAACATCTTGTATACTATGCAAGCCATTAAAATGTCACGCCGATTTTGCAAAGTCAACTATCCTAAATCTCTTCTAAACGGAGTAACATGCTGATATCGTTGCAAATGAAAGATAAAGCGAATACAAGCATTAAACTTTCTTTACAATTTAGATTGTAATGCTCCTGAGATGTTTGTATAAACTGCAGAACAATAATCAAAGATTGGAAGTATTAACGTGGCACAATGATTATTCATTTTCAATCGGGCCAAGCAACTCATTGCTTGATTACTAATCAACATGACTTGTTGATGCCAAGACAAAGTATCATCTAAAATAACTCCTAAATATTTAATTGATCTGACGTAATCGATAACTTCTTGATTTACTTTAATTTTCGGAGCATTAATACATACAAAGTTATTAACATACTGAGGACTTCCAAAAATTATAGTTTTTGTTTTAGATGCATTTAACTTAAGAAAATTTCTCGAGCGCCAATCGATTATTAATATAATTATTGCATTCAGCTCATTCACAGCTCTCTCTATATCTGAAATTAATTTGAAATATAATAATAATATAATTATATATATACTATTAATGTGTGTATTCGACTTTAAATGATAATTCGATTATCGTAAATTGTCTTTACTATTCGATTGCCTATCTCAATCTATTTTTGTTTGGGCTATTTAGCCATTGGTAAGGAATTTGAGTTTCGCGCCGTACGCTTCATAAATGCAACACCAGATGGTGAGCGAAAGCGAGCCATCGCATGATGACCAAGGGTAGGGTGAAGGGCATTGGGCCTTGTGCACGTACGTGGGCAACGCAGGGGCTTCAGTTCGGAACTGTTTGCGAGGGAGACTGATTGTACGTAGATACAGCCCTGCGTTTGGTTTTGTTCTAAGATGTAAGGTTAAGACTACTTCCTCTTATTTCATCGGACGGCCAGGACCACGTATTACTCTTGCCACGTTTATCTGAGTGCAAGGATAAGACTGCTTCCCTGCTATGTCGGGCGACCAGGACCACGAATTACTTTGGCCACATTTATCTGAAGTTAATTAACAAAGGTAAGAGATTCCGGGTACTTTTGGATACGAGGTACCTCGTGGTGTACCTTCCGATTCAAAAGTATCCGGAATTTGTCAATAAAAATAAAATAGTTCGATTATTCATCGATATATTTTATTTTATTTTCTTCAAAACAATCTCCATCGCAACCAAAACACGTATCTCAATGCTTCTTTTAAATTTTAAAAGTTTTCATAGACCGATTTTGAAATCGTCTTCAGTTTCTTCTGCGAATTTTCTTTTATTGCCTCAATCATCTGAAAACCCTTTTTTGTAAAGCAAAAGTGATAACTTGAGTCGTGGGAGTAGGAAAAAGTAACGCGTGGGGTCATGTTCGGTGAATACGGAACTTGCGAAATACGTTGTTTTAAACGTTCTTTGGGATCAAATAGTTGCGCATCTCGACACCAGTCGCGACACTCGTCACGTGCTCAAAACATCGAACAAGACACCAATATCGATACCAATATCGATACCAATATGCTATTTCCCGGATACTCACATGACGATTTTCGAACACCATTGTTTTCTTAACTTTTTCATTGTTTTCTTTTTCTTCTTTTTATTAGGACTTCGTCCTGTTATAATAGTTTTTATTGCTATTTCCGGGAACGCTTTTTATTGGTTTTACCAAGGGTAGGTTGCTAACCTCACCCTCGAATCCTCCTCCTTTGTCTGGGCTTGGTACCAGCTAGGTATTAACCTTTTATGTACGACTCAATTTTGTTTGAGGCAATTTCTCTGTACGACAGAATCTGACACGAACTACGTATAAACGATACATTTGTACAGTATTTGAGATATGATTAAATAATAATTTTTCTTAAAAATATATTGATCATACTTAAATTCTAACATTTCACTATGAAAATGCATATGAAAACGATTGTTTAATTTAAATGGTGAACGAGTGAGATATTCGAGTTAGCTACTATAATGGCGTGTCGTCCTGAAAGATAATATCCGCGGAAACCACTATAGTGGCGCCGTGTCAAAAAGGTTAAACTAGCCGGAAGGAAGTGATGACGTCAACAACATACAGTGGTTCCCAACCGGTCACCCATCCAAGTACTAATCGTGCCCAGTGCTGCTTGATTTTAGTGATCGAATGAAAACTATTGCTTTCTGAGCGGCATGGCCGTTTTCAATTTTTTGTTGTATCATAAAGAAAGATGGAACGAAACAATTGATCAACCACAGCTCGGCCTTCTTTTAATTTTTTGTACCACTCGTATGCTCGTGTTTTCGACATTGTTTATTCGTTTATTTGTTTGTTCGTTTATTCAAACATTTACGGGGATAACCCATTGCTACATAAAAAAAAAAAATTTCGAAAAATAAAGATAATATAAAGATGGTATAAATATAATACTGATAGTCAAATAAAATAAATATAAATAAAAAAATTAATTAAAGTATAAAAAAGATACATAATAATAAAGATAAGTATAAATAAATAAATATTATATATGTACATAAAATAATATAAAAATAAGTAAATAAATAAATTAAAATATAAAAAAGAAAAAAAAAACAAAAGAAAGTATACATACAAATAAATATAAATAAATAGATAAAATATACAATAGAAATTAATAAGACATTAAATAAAAAGGCTATATAAATATATTTACAGAATAATAAATAAAGTTAAACAATTAAAGTGAGCTTAGACAAAATTTAATGGAAGAAATGGATTGGTTGAAAGAATCAATGAATTGATGGAAGTGGTTGTAATCTGTACTGTATTCTGGATTACATGTGAGTCACTGTAAATTGAGTATTTTAATATATGTTTTATTAGGCAAAACTAATTGGCGTCTTACTTTAATATTTGATTGAAATTAATTAAGTTTATTAACTTTAAAACCTAGAAACCTGGCAGCCACTTGACCCAGGTCTCGCTAGGTGAAGAAAGAAACTTTTTTAATCTTAGAAATTTCCTGTATCAATGATCATAATTCATTCCCCTCGCAAAACAAAATACACCCCAATTTCTTGCAAAATACAAATAATGGAATCAGAAAACGTCCTGGTAATTAGTAAACTGTATCAATGATCATAATTCATTCCCCTCACAAGACAAAATACACCCAAATTTCTTGAAAAATACAAATAATGGAATCAGAAAACGACGTGGTAATTTGCCGAAACATTCGGTTAAAATCCTCAAACCTTATGACCACAGATATTATAGCGCTTATTCTAACGAAAGAGAAAAAGCATATCTGAATAAGGAAGAGAATCTCACCCAATTACAGGTATTTATTATTATTAATTTTATTATTTGATGTTTTATTCTGTTTTTTATTTTATATTTTATTAGAATAGTATAATACGTTGATTTAATATAGTATTAAACTATTCAATGCATTCAAATATTATTAATATTCACTTATAATTTCGGAGAATTGAAATTAAACACAAAACAACATAAAATTTTACAAATGAGATAAATAATGTTGATTTTTTAGCAATTTTTAAGATTATTTTTATCATTTTAAATTATAACAATTAATAATTTTAATTTAAAGTGACAAAAGAAATATGCATATGCATGTACATCGAAATCAGCTACAAAAGATATTAAAGTGTGTGAATACAGTGACTTACACTGTCATATATGTCAGAAAATTATGGAACTTATTATGTTGTAAAAATTGTTTTTATTAATTATAATTTTTTGTTTATTCGTAAACTTGATATATAAATTATTTTGTTATTTATTAAATATTAATTTTCGTGTAACTCGTTTTTCTTGAAATTAATAAAAGTAGGTTATGTGTAAGAAGGTTTCGTAGAAAAGTAATTTAAAACCCGTAGAAGGAAAAGTAATAAAGACACGATATAAGTTCTGTCGATATTTTAATCTTGAGAAACTAATTTTAAAAATGAATTTAAAATAGTAAAGTTACAATTAGAAAAATAAATAGCAAAAAATAATAATATAGGTATTAATTATTAACATTAATATTAATTTATAATTTATATCAGCATCGTGTCGTTGGCACACGTGTTGGCGATAAGAAAAAGCAACAAGAAAATAATATATTAAATTTTGTCTTAAAAAATCAAATTGAAATTATATTAACCAAATAAAATATATAAATAATTGTAGTGACAAACCCAACTTCTTTGACGGTAATTTCGAAGGAAAAAACTTTTCTCAAAACGGGATATTATTTATATACAGGCCTTAACATACAACTTTTTAACTTTTAATTACAGTTTGAGAACAAATAACATTACACAGTACAATAATATAAAATGTATACCCAAATTTCTTGAAAAATACAAATAATGGAATCAGAAAAGGTCGTGGTAATTAGCCAAAACATTCGATTAAAATCCTCAAACTTTATGACCACAGATATTATAGCGCTTATTCTAACGAAAGAGATAATAATATAAAGAGATAAAATGTAATATAATAGAATTGTATGAGATTATAATGGTTTTTCATAATAGAATTGCGTGTGATATTTTCCAAAGCATGGTATAATATTGTACAGAAGACAACATCGTAAATTTGCTCCTCTTGTCATTTTCTGAACATAAGATGCACTTTCGCAATGGGTTTTTTTCGTTTTGTCTTTTCATTTGTATATAGTGAGGGGAAATGTCTTTCATTAAAACACAGTTGATTCATGTGTCCTGATTTATTTATGTTATTCTTATGGTTTGATTGATAATGATTTAAAAGTTGATGAATTAACGAAACTTTGCCAGTTTTTAACACGAATAAGCAATAATCGTTCAAAATGCACATATCAATTGAATGAACAAAATATTTTTTATATTGCTTCAAAGTTTTGCGTTGAGAGTGAATGGTACTGATAACCATATACGTTTTATTCATAGTTCCTATTAATCTATTTTTTTTATGAAAAGTGATTATAGTCGCCCGAAGTAGCAAAAGGATAAAAAAAAAAATAATTTTTTAAATCTGGTTACATTAAAAAAAAATAATTATTAATATAGATATTAATTAATAATAAAATATTAATATACAAATTATAAAAAGTGTATATTAACACGTTAACTGCCGTGGGGTATGAAAATAGATAAGTCTTCAATATACTAACAAATAACAATCGTATATATTCTAATCATTAATAATTTCATGTATAAATTTTTTATATCTATGAGTTTTAACATTTATTGTACATTTATTATTATTTATTAAACGCAGGTTCCAGAGTGATAGTTATCGTAAAAGCATTCAAAACAATAAATTAATAAAAGATGACTTATTACATAAGCAACGATTTTTTTAAAGATTTGTTGAAAAACAAACCTGATTAACGTTTAAAAATATTTCTCTTTCATTTGGTTTTAATAATTTCGAAGCGTACCATGCATATCGAATCATTTTATAAAAAATTTTTGATGACAATTCATAGACTATTGATTGTATCTTGATACAATCTTCACGAGAGCTAAATCTTCATTTATCTATTTTCATATACCTGTTAAAAAATAAAATGTTAACTGTAATTCAAGGATTAAATTTTCTTTTATTATTTGCGTAAGATGTTAAAAAATTTATTATTTCTAATTTTTTTCTAATAAATAATTTTCTCTTTCCAGTATATATTTAAAAATTAAGAAATACGAAAAACAAATTTGAAAACAGAGAGAAAAAAATTATTAAAAAAAACTTCCCCCGTGAAGGATCGAACACTAACTAGTTGCAGGAGAAGCGAGAACGCTACTACTTACGCTAACGCGCCACTTGATAGACGGTTGAATTTAAGATAATACAAATGTGTATACAACAAAAATCAAAACTTACAAACTTTTTTCTCAAAATTGGCTAAGCCTTAGGACAAAATATTTTACTACGATAACACCCTCAAAGTATACTACTAATATACCAAAGCTCTTTTAATATACCAAAAACTTTACAGTCATGTGGAGTGACTTGGTTTACAGTTTGTTTTTAACTCACATTCATCTTTATTTCAGTACTTATTGCACTTTCGCTTATCCTACTCCCTCTAATTCATACTCTTTGGTTTTGCTCTTTACTAGCCTTCCTCTTCTGTTTGTCAACATACCTTAACCATCTTTCTACCCCTCTTTCGTTCTTTTTATCCTCTAGTATCTCCTCTTCCTTCAATTCTGTTCTCTTTACTTTCTGGCATCTATCTATGAGGTGTTCCAGTGTTCCAGTATTGTTGAATAGTTTGAAACAACTGATAATCGCAAAAATGGTCTACAGCGTCTCGGGGGTCACCGGTGACCTCACCATAAATAACGCATTAAATGCTATTATTCAACTCGCCTCATCTGCTGTTAAAAATCTTTCAACATAGCGTGCATCGCATAACAAAAAATTCATGTAAGCGCCGTCATGCACGTAAAATACCCTCGGTAGTTAAAGTGTTAAAAATTTATTGTACACCGAGGGAGGATAACTTTTCAGTAGATTTAATATTTCACAAAATAAAAAACCGAGTACTAGTAACTGATATTCAACGATCAATAGAGAATTTATTCTCTTTTTTCTTGCCTTTTTCCCTGGAGGTCTTCTTTTTTTTATTTTTTTTTATTTTTCATCGTTCCTCGTTTCTCATCAAGATTTATACCTGAAGGATTATACCGACGTGCAACAAACATTTCAAACCGTTGAGATAAATCGACGAAGTCATATTTTTTCCGAACGTTTCGTATTTTTTTTTTCTTTTTTTCTTTTTTCAAGAAAAAATTTTTAATGATTTTATTTATTTATTAATATTTTTTTTTTGTATATTTTTAATTTTTGTTCAACCCCTTGTAACACGCATTCTAAACACAAGATTACAAATTTGGTCATCTATAATTACCGTATTTAAAATTTAATTTTAGTTTATTGTATTCACTTTAAAGTCTGAACTACAATTACTCTAATTATATTGTTATAAATAATTATTATAACGTTTCTTTTTTATTTTTCTTTATTTTTTTATTTAGTGAAATTTGTCCAAGGACACACCTCCAATGACGTTATTATAAATTAAATCACCTGATACTCGATTTTCTAATATTTTGTCTGATAGCAAACAGACGTAGAAAATAAATTTCTTAAAGCTTATTAAATCTATTGGAAAAGAAGTTTCGAAGTTTCGTATAAGAAACTGCGCGAAGTGACCTTGGCAAGTTTGAAGGATAGAAAACTAATAAAAAATATATTACGATCGTTTTGTAGATTTAAGATGTCAGTATAAAGAGAAATTTTCGAAGAAAAGAAATAATTATAGTAAAGGTAATGATTACGATGATGATAATGAACATAGACGTTTTATAATAGTCATTTAGAAAAGATGAATAATAAAAGAAAAAAGTTTTTATTTTATTACTTCAGCACGAAATTCACTTTGCATTATGTTTTAAATAATTTTACTATTACATATCTTGTTATTTCATTGAAATGTCCCAATTAAGTAAATAAAAAAAAAATTATTATAAATAAATAAAAAAATTTCCATATACAAATATACACAGAATATACTAAACTAATTTTATTATCAGAAATATTTTTTATTTTTATTTATTTATAAAAATTAATGTAAATAAAATAATAATACATTTTCAAATGACACATTGAACGATGAAAAAAATCCCAAAAGGTAAATTCTTTTACAAGAATTTCAAAGATAGTATTTTTTAAATACATTTTGTTTGTTATTTAAAAGATTGGTATTTGCAATTTTTGTTGTTCTGTAAATTTATTTTTATGGTCATTCTAAATAAATAAATAAATAATAATAAAAATAATAATAAAGTATTACAGAAAAATGTCAACAAGTAATTAGTTCGCGAGATATTTTGGTAAAATATTTCATTATTCGCGCAATTGCGACAAACATATTGTCTTTCTTTTGATTGAAATTAGAAAATATTGTCAGAGATAAAAGATTTATGAGTTCAAAATACATTACATATTCACAATCATTTTTTGGTCTCATATGCACGTGCACATGCATTATTGCAGTTGAGATAAAAAATATAATCGTGAATACGTAATCTATCTGGAGCTATTCATCTTTTTCATCTGACATTTTTTGTTAACCCTTTGACTTCACGTGAGGGACTGAATACTTTTTCATGTAATACGAATCTTGTCAGCTGCATATTAACATATTATAATATAGTACACAATCCAATTACTATAACTTTGTCCACTCCAAAACAAATCCAAGCATTTTTTATTTTCAATATACAGGGTGAATTACGAAACGTGACGTTTTAAAATAACTCGTAAAATATACATTGTATGAAAAAAATATTTCCTGCATATTTAAACTAAATTAAGGGACAAATGTAATGGCATTTATTCACATAAATCAACTATAGATTTCCATAAATTATAATTTACTATCATTTTTGGACAGTTTGAAACAACTGATAATCCCAAAAACGGTCACTTGGGAATCACGACCACCCCTGTCATGAAAAATGCATTAAACACCATTATACAACTCACCTCATTTGCTGTAAATAGTATTTCAACTTAATATGCATCGCGTAATAAAAAATTCATCTATGAACGAATCACGTAAAATGCACTCGGCAGTCAACGTGTTGAATTATTGTTAAAAAAAAAAAAAGAAATATAACCTGTTATAGATGTTTTTAAATATTTCTTACGAACTTATCATCCTTTAACGTTTTGCAATCTTATACTTTTTTTATTGAAGATAATACGAGAAATCAATTCACATAAAAACATCTTATAATTCCATTTAAAAAAAAAGAAATACGTATGTAAGTTCTGTTCAAAAATTAACTTGAGAAAAATTCTTTCAATCATTGAATACGTTCCTTTAAAATATAATAATAAAAAATAATAATAAATAAAGTAATTAATAAAATGTAATAATAATTTTCGTTAAAAATATAATATATAATAAAATAAATAAAATATAAAATAAAATTAAAATATAATAATAAATATAAAATAAAAACATATATATTCTTTAAAATATAATAATATAATAAAAAAAAATATTAGAAAAATATTTGTGTAAAAAGTAGTTTTTTACTCTCCTTTTTATGGGTTTCAGTCATTTGTCACGTGTTAACAATTTCTCGTATTTATTTTCTATCACCATACTACCACCATACTACCAAAAAGATCGCAACTCTTTACCGTTTATCTGGAGTCAACAACCTACAGTTTTTATTTTTTTCGAATGAGTCACCCATTCATTTAACTAACCGTGCCCACGTTGTTTGCCATTAGCGATCGATCGAGAACTAATAATTGAATAAAATAACTAAAAACAGAAATATAATCCTAAAATTCATAAAACAAAAATAAATAGAAATATATCAGAAAATAAATTTAAGTATTACTCCCGGCATAATATTTTCAAGCTCAATGAACTCCCCACTTCTCGTTTTCCATTTTATTTCGACGTACAAGAAACAAAAAAAAAACAAAAAAATGGCGGGAAATCATCGTACAGGGACGACACGTCGCATTGATCGGTTTGATTGCGATAAAAGAAAAGAAACGAAATGAATTCAGGTCGATTCGATATCAAACGATGAATTTCAATCCCCCTTTTATGGTTCCATAAGCGTACTACCTTATCATTTAGGAAAAATTCTCTTCCGTTTGCTTACTTAATTATATATGTGTATATGTGTATAGAAAAGTATACATATGCATATGTATATCTGTATATATGTCTATACCATTGTATCAATAAAATTATCGACTATCGTGAACTGTCATCTTTACGTGCCTATATAAATCCATATCACATTTACATATACACATGTACATATAAAAAAAAAATATTCCGAAGATAGTTATTTGCATAGTCGAGATATTACAGTTTACGAATGGTTACACACGTGTTATTCGAGAAAATAAAAATAGTTTAGAGTAAGTGTTCCCTTAATACCGTACATTGTTACGCTTGATACATTTTTTTCTTGAAAATTATTTATATAAGTATGTTTAGAATGAAGAAAATTTACAATTAAATACATTAGTATATGACAAATGAATTAAGGAGTTATACGCAGTTAGGATTTTCAAAAAATCGATTTTTTTTTTTGCATTTTCGGAATGTACATATATTTAAGTATATTCTATGAAAATTTCAAATCGATCCGACAAATATTCTTCACTTCATGTAAGCTGCAAACAAAAATTTTTAACTATGTGTAAACGTCTCTTTGAAACTTTAAACGCGTTTTTCTCAAAACGGTATTTTCAAAGTCGGTGATCTCGATTTTGCAAAAACGGCTTAACCGATCGGTTTCAAATTTTTACACAATCTTCTTAGATATATTCCTCAGGTATTAAGTATAAGGAATAATTTTTAAAAAAATTTATTACTATTTTTTTGTAACAATTTAGAGCGAAAATTTTAGTCAAAAACAACAACTTTTTTTCAAATAGACGCCATTTTGTCAAAAATCAAAATTTTTATTATTCCTTGGTTTTAATACCTGCATTAATCTATCCTTTAAAAGAATCCACCATATTTTTTAATTTCGGATAATCCAAACCGCCAAAATGGAGATCACCGCCAAACGTCTTTTTTTAGAGGACGTTCAGGAAATCATCTACAGGAGCAGTGCAGATTAATATTTTTACAGAATCGACGCGCTATTGTATTCTCAAAAGTTCACTCTATTTGAATTACCAACAATTTTTTTTGAGAAATAAAAACTGTTTCTAGAAAAAATTCATGAAAATACGTCTTTTTCGAGCCTCGCAACTGCGTATAACCCCTTAAACAAATACGAAAATTATGTACAGAACACGCACGTATCTTAAAAATCGTACGTTTTGTTGGTGTAAAGTTTTGATGCTACACGTTTAATATGCACAGTTTAATACACATTAAAGTAAGAATAATAAAAAATACATTTTTGTTTAAAAATTACCTATATATTAATATATTTCAAATATTAAACAATTTTGATTTGATATTTTAATTAGATGGAAATTTTTAATTCGAAATCACCAACTGACATTGAGTAGAAACGTTAACAAAAAATTTATTTGTGTTAGTTTAAACAATCCTAAATATTAGTAAAGTAGATATATTAGATTATTAAACGTAACTTAAATGATTGTTAATTAATAAAAAAAGAACAAAGAATATTGTTGTTTAAAAGCACGGAGTATAAATTCGACGTACCGTTCTCTTCGAAACCCAACGTTTGACTGACTCATTCTCCCCTATCAAAGTCGGTCAAATTACTTTTATTAATTGTTGTTTATATAACTTTCCGTAGGATATATACATATATATAGTGAAAATAATATAATCATAATAAATATATAATTAGGTATTTATCGTGTCCAAAAAATAAAATTATTAAACCAAGTGTCGTAGGAAAGTTGGACGGGTTAAAAATGTTTTTGAACGTTATTTCGATTTTATTGAACGTTTCGTCTCTTTTAATGGGACTTTATCAGCAACTGAAATTTTATTATAACTTTTTTTGGAATATACATATCATATATCGATATAATATTTATATTTCAAATTATATTATATAAATATAAATATTATATATATATTTATATAATTATATTTAATTAATATAATATATAATTAAATATATATAATATATTTATATAATATAATAAAATTATTATAAATAATATATATATATATATATATATATATATAATACAAATAATATTTCAAATTATATAGTAAATAGAATTTAAGATCATACTTTTCTTATCTTAACACTAAACCCACACACCAACATTCCCTGTACATTTAATTCCTACCGTAAGCAATCAAGAAAAGAAATTATTGATATAGCATGTTGAAAATAAGATTTTAACCAATTAGATAATAAACAATATATTTTTCTTTTATTTAGAGAAATGAATAATATACATTTTATCGTAATTTCGTTTAATTAGAACGTGTGTGGTAAATTTAATGTTAACGTTATATTTATATATAATACAATATTAATTTAAACAACATGTATTTTAGTTTAAACAATTGCATGAAAGTAGACTAACGTTAACTGACTATCCCCGTGGTTTTTTGGAAACAAAAATTGATGTTTTTTAGTTAGGATAAAATAAATGTGAACATTTCTATCTCTCTATAGTCAATTATGATTCTCCTATCTCTTTAATCTCAAAGAAAGAAAGAACAAATCCGCAGATAAATTCTGGACACTCCGGTTACCTAAATCGTGAAAATAGTTTCTTTTATACTTTATCCGACTAGAAAACTAAAAGTCCAAAATCCTTTCTAATAAAAGCTTTTTTTATTCGGGAACACAAGAAGAGATTTGATGAGAGCCACCGGTTGGACAGCACTGGACTGGAATGAACTCAAAGTTTCAATGTACATAGGTACAGGCATAGATATATGTATACAGCAATCGATTTTAGATAAAACGTGAACGTTCTCAAAGTTTGCTTGCTTGCTTGCTTTTTTCCATATATCTCATATTCTTCGTTGAAAATAAAAATTATTCTTAATGCTATAGTTTTTAACATCCCCTCTAATATTAAAAGAATTTTTATAAATAATAATTGCTTTGTGATGAGACCGAAAAAAACGATTTAATATATATATTGTGGGAACCGAAAAGTAATATCTTCTTTTTTTATTTAAATTCAAATAAATAAATTTTTAATCAATGATATAATCACCCTTACACTTATACAAGTGAACAAATAACATAAATAATATAAATTAATTTTTTTTTTTTATGATATTGTACATGTACATGTGCACACATTATTCGAAAATGTAAAAATTGATTAATACAGAAGATTTTCCTCTCCCTAAAAGAATTCATTATCAGTAAAAAATATTCAATCAGTAAAAATGTGTAAGTAAAACTATTTGTAAAAATGTTTTGATTTTGAACTTACGATAACAATATATTATTATAATCAATTGTTAATTTATCAACTGTTCTTTTTAATTTTAGGATTAAAGGTTCCCGTTGGTTTTTGTATACATAAAGCAAAACATGGGGTAATAATTTATCAGATATGGTGCTTATTTATATTACGCTTCTTGATATATACAATTTTCGAATTTTTGTACTCTAACGTTCGATAGTATATCAGCTGGTATTGACACATTATCAGGTTTGACCGAGAAATAAAATTTTTTTCTAAATAAGATACGGAATTCCAGAAGACCTGAAGATTGCTCTTTCACTCAGGAAACGTCACATTGACATCATTAATTTTTTAAAGGCAATCAATATTTTTAAATATATATAAAATATATATTTAAATTTTAATATTATTATATATTTAATTAATTATATTCAAATTATCCATTTATATAAAATATATATTTAATAATATAAGAAAAAAAAAAAAAGGAAAAATTTCTTTCTGTTAGATTTCAAGAATTTTTTTCAATCCCACCCACACGTATGATATCAGAAATAAATGTTGAAATAATTCTTCATGTTTTTTTTTTTTGTAAATTATTATTCATGAAAAAGTATAATGATGAAAAATATATAAAATAAAGAAGAATTATGAAAATAAAAAGAAATTTCTAGCGACGAAGATAAGAATTTAATGTTCAAATAAAGCACATTTAATTTTTAAATTTAAATCCAGAAATTCCTATATTTTATTACATAATGCTTTGTAGGAAGAATCGCAATATATGAAAACAGAAATCGTAATATCTTTTGCGCGTTATACGAATTCATGCTGTAAGAATTCCTGTTTTATACGGGGCAGTCCATTGTGTAATATTTTTCAAAAAAAAAAAAAAAAAAAAAAAAAAAGAAAAAATATGCTGCGTATGGTAACGTGTGGGTGTGGCGAGTGGCGAGTGCCGAGTAGGATGTGGGAAGTGCGTATCATTTATCATTTCTACCTATTCTCAATTTTTCTATCCAAATAATTTTATTGCAAATATCGCAAAAAGTGGGAACTATGATAAATAAAAAGAAAACTGTTTTAAACAAAAGTTGCAAATATTGTAGGTTTAAACAAAAAATCAAGTTTATCTTGTTTCAACCTTAAAAACGTTCCACGAATGAGGAATAAGTAAAAATATAATTTTTGTCTCTTTTTAAAATAAAACGAAATTTTTCTTACACCTTTTCGTTTGACAAAAATGCATTATTATTTTCACTGGAATAAATAATTTTCTTTTTTTAATCTATAAAATCATTGACTAATTTCAAATACTCTTTCAGTTGACTGTACTTCAATTTGTGATTTCTCTAGAAAGAAACCCTTGATTAATTGTATTAATTATTTATAAATGATTTTTGTATAAATAAATATTTTAACTTGATTATGGAATCCTCGAAAGATTACAGAAGAAACATTGAATTTATTTAATAAAATGGTTGAAAACTTCTGAGCCAATATTTTATCAATCAAACTTAATTTTATTTTAAACACAAAAAAATAAAAAACCACGTGAATCACTCGTATCGTTGTACGAAATTTTGTTTGCATTGAAGTTTCATTAACCGAAACGACATAAAAGCTTTTATAATTGTTTTATTCGTAAAATTAATATCAGATCAAAATCATGCAAATTTCTTGCACTCTTAATATTATAAAATTATAAACGAAATGAAAATATTTGATATCATAAATTTGTTATTAAAACCTTCTATCAAATAGAATAAAATATTTAATCTCGGATCAGATTTACCAAAATTGGACAGGACTATTTTAAAATCCAATTGAGGGTCACGTTGATTTCTTGGACGAAGAAAAAGCGGAGTTTCAAGAACCGGCTATCTCTTGCTGTTAAAAGAAAGAGAGAGGGAGAGAGAAAAAGAGAGAAAACAAAATAAAAGAACGTTAGAAGAACTACTTCACGAATGCAGCAACGCAAGAAGGGCCACCAGCAATATTTCATCGTTCGTCTGCTGTGTATCCGCCCTGTTGTGTATTCGAAATCGATTCGCGAATAGATTCGAGAGAGAAACACGAGCTTGCTTGCTTAAAGGGAACAAAACTCTTGCCCTATTCACGCGAAATGAATATTAAAAAAGAAAAACAAAACCGACAACAAAAATTGCGAAGAAAATTCCCTCCGATTTTGTTTTTTTTTCCTTCTGCACTGCGCTGCGCTGCTACGAGGGAATGAAACGAGCACCCGCCGCCATTTTGATTTATTTTCACGGGAATACAAGAGAACACGCCGAATTGAAGAATTTCGTCGAATCGAAGAATATAAAAGACGCGTAATAACGATCAATGAAACAAAATATTTTTCATAAAGAAGATAATCAAAAGAAGAAAAGAAACTACACATGGATGGTTGATGTTAAACAAATAATGGTTTAGAAAAAGATAATAAAGAAAATAATAGTATAATCATAATCAATTTCTCAATTGCCCGGTAAGTTCGTATTAATCGATTTTGATAAAAAGAAAATATTCGAAAGACGAGGCTACGTGTATATTTCGATATTTGTATTTAAAAATATATATATGATTTAAAATTTTGCATAAATTATATATTTTTAAATATGCGAATAAATATATTTAATATATAATACATAATTACAAACTTTCCGAGCAATCTGAATAGTACTAGTAACAGTAATAATAATAATAATAATAGTAATTATAATAATAATAATAATAATACTACTACTACTATTAATACTAATAATATAATAATAATAGTAATGAAAATAATAATAAAAATGATAATAATGATAATAGTAATAATAATAATAAACGAAAAAAATAATATTAATAATAACGCTAAGAAATACAAATAAAAATAAAAATAAAAATAAGAATATAAATGAAAATATAAATAAAAATGTACTCACCCAACGTAGGTGTTGTGTAGTCCCAGCTTTCGGCGTCGTTCTTGTAAACGTTAAGCTTCGTCGGCTGGAAAAAGAATTACGTGAAAATGATTACATTGAGGATCGTTAGAAAAACAGGGGTGTAGGACAAAAACTAGTGGGAGGAGTAGGAGTAGGGGGAGAATGAAAAAGTTCAGCGATCCAAGCTCAACGAAGAGCAGCAACACCGGTACAAAAGACCGAATGAAAAATCTTTCAACGTGAAACTCGTTATATCCGAGATTTTATAAAAGCAACACGGGATGTGTGGGTGTGTCTGTGTGTTTGTTTGTATGTGTGTGTGTGAAAGAAAGTATTCGACGAAATTTCACAAAAGAAGTATTCACAACACAAAAACCCACATTAATAAATAATCTCCGATTCAAACTTTTCACTTCATCTTATTGTTTTGTTAATACACGTTCAAAAGAAGTCATACTACTAACGATATGATTTATTAGATTTCCAAGAAAATTTATGCCGATTTACAAATATTCATACGCGTTGATAATTATGACGAACTAAAAATGTTTTTGAAAAAATTAAAAACATTTATAAATATATATAACTATTTATTAAAATTATTTATATATTTGGCAATAATATTTCATTTTATTATCAACAATTTTTTATTTTATTTAATTTAAAAACACATTTATTTTATATATATATAACTATTTATTAAAATTATTTATATTTGCCAATAATATTTAATTTTATTATCAACAATCTTTTATTTTATTTAATTTAAAAATATTAATTTTAACTATATATATATTTATTAAAATTATTTATATTTGCCAATAATATTTTATTTGATAATCAACAATCTTATATTTTATACGATAAATAATAAACTTAGGAGTTAAAATAATACTTAAAAGAACGAAGAATTCTAGCAACATTATATTTACTAAAGTGTAATATTGCAATATAAGCCACCATACGTACGTCATAATAAAATGTGAGTTATTAACGTAATTTCATATTATCAGTCGTGCAATATAATCCTTTGTTGAGTTTATATGCAGGTTTCGTTCGAAATAAAATAATAAGAACGCGCGCGTGTGTGTGTCTGTTTGTATTTTATTTTTAATTAATTTTAAATGATATTAATCAACTTAATTTTATCAAAAACTAAATAATATCTCTTAACATTTAATATTTAATTCATTTTTACTACAATTTTGACATTCTATCCAATCACTTATGCACCGTGCATTTTCAATATTAATATTCATTTTCCAAAAGATCAGTACTCCTCTACGATTTCAAGCTACCAGCCGCCATTTTGCATATTTAATAAAAGGAAACAAACGAAAAACGGAACGAGAAAGAAAAATAGAGAGAGAGAGAGAGAGAGAGGGAGAGACAGAAAACAAAATGGCGACCAATTGACTAACACGCTAATTCTTTACTCTATTCCTGATTTAATTACCACAATAGATCAGTCAGAACAGCTGCTCGTGCCAGGTTTTATATAACCTAACACTGTTACAATAGAATGTTTGGCTGCTTAAGCAGCAACATATTGTAGATGATGTCAAATTTAATCACGCGACATCATTATTATCAACATCATCATTATCATCGTTATCACTATCATTGAAAGACAGATAGTTGTAATAGGAAAAGTAGAGGAAAAAGATAGAAAATAAATGCTTCATTTTAATTACAAAGATGTTTAACAGTTTTCGCTATGAGTATAAGTACATACTAGTATTATAGTAACAGTCCTCCCTATTACTATAATATATAGTTATTAATTTATTATATTTTTATAATATATTACTGTTATAATATATTATATAATATTTTTACAATATATTAATATTATAATATATTATATAATATTTTTACAACATATTAATATTAAAATATATTATATAATATTTTTATAATATGTATAATATTATAATATATTAATTATATACTATTATACTATAATATAGGTATATATTATTATTATAGTAACAGTCCTTTTAAAGAATAAAAAAAAAACAAGAATAAATGACAAAGTAGTCAGACGGTAGTGCATTCCAGGAATTTTAAGTGAATATATACGCGTGGCAGGCACGTTTAATCTTAAACAGAAGATTTAATTACTTTGGGAGAATATATCAAGCTATTCCCAATTTAATTATCCAACCAGAAGGATAATATAATATCGAATCCGATTTTAGTCGCACCACTTTCCGAAAGATCAAAACCTTCCCTTGAAACTTTTCCCTAGTTCTATATCTGTACCCTTATTTCATCTTACTCTCTCATTTTCTTACTTTCAACACAAAGAAGTCGAAATGAGGAGACTGTTATTGAAATTTAAACGTACTTATCGCGCATTTAATTTGATTGCTTCGGGATATATATCTGTGCTAATGAATTTGATTGAAATTTCTGAAAATTTTTTTTTTATATTCAATCATCTTTATCGTTTTTATTTCTACTTGCGTTTTAATGCAAATATTATATCGTGGGAATAATTTGCGTGTAAAAACTAATTTCTTTTTTTAATAATTCAAAATGTATTGAGGAAAAATGATTGAACTTTTTTTCCATCGCATCAGAAATAAAATGCCAATAGATGCTAATTATCGCATAACCGCGCGAGAAATACATTGCTGAGAAATTAAATTTATCAAATTTGACAATTTATATAATCGTTTAAAATTCCTTTAACTTTAAATATGATCGAATAAAGTAATTTTTAAGTAATATCGAAATAATATTTATCATATAATAATTATTATGAAATTAAATTAAAGAAAAAACATTAAATGCATAATTTTAATTCCAAATTTAAAATTGGTCTAGCCATAAAAATCGAATCCCAATTTCCTATCATCATAAAATTGTTTTAAATGTCTCTTAAAACCACAAATAATAAAAAGAGAAAAAAAAACAATTAAGTTAATGATAGAATTTTAATAAATCATCCCAGTATATCTGTAAAAATACCTAGCTATTTTTTATTCGAATAACCGCACTGTGTTAACTGCATATTTTCAAGATTGAGATAAAGCATTTTTTTTTAAAATAATGAAACTATAAAAAAAATAATTCGAATAAATAACAGACAATTATTAATCAGTAAATAATAGTGTTAAAATGAACGCTATAATTCATGATAATTAGTGTAATTAATTGTATTACTGTACAAGCTAATCAAATGAATATTTTTTATTGGCTTTGGTATATTTTTTAATATTCGAATACCCAACAGAACATTAGGTGTTAAAATATATCAAATATTAAGGTTACCATTAGTTAGTTTAATTAGCAAACAAAGAAAAAGCCTGCTACTTATCAGTTTCATTATCTGACGATGATAAGATCAAAATGTAATCTAGTTTGAACTGTTCTTAAATACAAAACCAGAGACAGATAATGACAAACATTTTTTACAGGATAAAGCAGAGTTTCTCAACCTATGAGAGTCATAGTTCAATAACAGTCACCTTGTTAAATTTTAAATGAACCATAGAGTATAATGATTGCTCTTATCTCACGTCAAAGTGAGGAAAGTAATGAACTTTGGAGAAATTACCGGAAAAGTTCTCGTGTAATGTTCTTGCGAGTTTACGAGAATACCGCAAGAAACAGCAATTTCTTTAAAATAATATACAGTGACTTCGGTTTAACAAATGATTATAAATTGTACGAATAATTCTCGTATGACACGGTGATTAGATTCCTACAAAACTGATGTCTTATACGAAACAAAGTAATGAAAAAATAAAACAAAGAAAAGAAAAGAAAAAACAGAATTAACTTCTAAAAAATTAACAAACCTTTATATTTTGTTGAGTATTCGAATATTAGAAAAAATATCAAATATAACAAAAGACAAAAAAAATATTGAAACGAAACAAAGTAATGAAAAAAAAAAGAAAAAAAAAAAAGAAAGAAAACAGAATTAACTTCTAAAAAATTAACAAAAGTAAAAAAAAAAACAAACCTTTATATTTTGTTGAGTATTAAAATATTAGAAAAAATATCAAAGCTAACAAAAGACAAAAAAAATATGAAAAAAATAAAATAAAAAAAAAGAAAGAAAGCAGAATTAACTTCTAAAAAATTAACAAAAGTAAAAAAAAAAAAAAACAAACCTTTATATTTTGTTGAGTATTCGAATATTAGAAAAGATATCAAAGCCAATAAAAGAAAAAAAAAAATATCGAAACTGCTATATCCATAAAGATAATAATATTTTTTTTCGGTTCTCATAAATATTTTACAAACCAAAAACCGAAACCATCTCATCTCACAACATTTTTCTATCATCCATAAATCGCGATTCACGTAAAAGCAAAAAACTGTATTTAACAAGAGTTTCCTGTACATTATAAATACTTAAGCCACAGCAGTACACCATTACGAAGAAATTTATTGGACCGAACCACAAAACGATTGAGAAACGCTGGTAGTGCTGAGCACTTGAGTCTCTTTTCACACAGATCTTGTTAATCCCTCTTCCATCATTCTTCGAGTAATCCAAGGATCCGATTCACATGAATATATAGATCTCAGTCCAACTTGTTCACGTGTGTATAGGAAAAAAAATTACAAAAAAAAAAGAAATTTCTGAGTAAATCATATCTTTCCTTTTTTTTTTTCTAATTATTATTCGTTATTTTTTTTTTTTTTATATGCATAGGTATATTATCCCGGATGATATTTGTTAGATATAGTGATCGATTGTTATGAAAAAAAAAGAAAAAGATAAAAGAAAAAACCTGTTGATATTTGTTTTTTCTTTTTTCTTTCTTTTTTAACAATCGATGGAAGTGTTTTATGCAATCTCTAGCGTGAAAGCAATTCTCTGACCGTCCCTTTCTTTACAAATAGAAATGGTGTTTTTCAATTTTGTTTAAAAGCTTTGCACAAATCTATTTTCCCATTGTAAAGTTTTCTCACGAATCATATTCTTTTGAACGTAGGTATGTATTAGATTGGTGCATATAAAATGTCGGATTTTTAAACTTTTAAATTGTTACAACTGAATATCATCTAACTGTACCAACTGAATTGTATAAACTAACTATGACTTTTAACTGTAACGATTACTCTATTTAACATCTTGATTGCCGCGCGCTTTTCATATAATTTGTCCGCCACTCCCCTACATGAACTTTTTATTATGGGATGCATGTTTTATTGAAATTTTTGAAGTTATTATTTCTTTTGACGCGTTAGGATAAAAAATGATGAGAGTGAATTTATGCGATGCGCGCGCACAGCGACACGAAATTAACAGGATGAAGTTAGTCGGTATTTACGATGCGCGCGCACAGCAACATGAAATTAACAGCATGAAGTTAGTCGATAAATCTTCCTTAATTTTAGTCTTATACAAATAAATAACTGGAAAAATATATTTGAATTCCCGATTTTAGGATGAAGTTAGCGATGTATTTAGTGAAATGTTCTAATGATAAAAACTGTTTTTTTATCAAGCAATTACGTACAGTAAAAACATCGTTACATGACATGCATATTTTTCTTGAAATTATAAAATTATGTTTGCATGTTTCTAAATATTATTATTTTCTCCAAACTCTTGTAAAAACAATGGTATTATTTAAAAATTTATCAGTATCAGTATTTATTTTAATTATGTATTTTTACTATTGATTGTGTTGAGGTCACCGGTGATCTACACGGCAATCAACGTGTTAATTGATGTACTATGTCACTTTATCTATTAACTCAGTTGTAATAATTTTCATCCGCTACTTATAAGTCTTATCCCACCAAAGGGTATCGGTATGACCTTGAAGAAGGGGCTGTAGTGGAAAATTAACACTTTCCAAAATTCTTAGAAACAGGAATGAATGGAATTTCGAAAGCGATGACCGTAAAAATACCGAGAAAACCGTTGGAGAAGTTTTCAAAGGAATTCTTGACTATTGTAACCTTTTCGTGGAAATCTAACCTTTTGATATTTTTATAGCTCACTCGCTATGAAATGGTCAACACTGTCAAGAATTATTCGGTTTCAATAAATTCCTCAGCTTGTACAAATTTTTAACGCAACAATTTTTAAAGCTATTGTAAACTCCCTAGCACATAAGAACATAAGATTTCATAAAGCCGACAAACTGAACTAACTCCTCTTGTCCGACTGCCCTTTTATACTTTTCCGTCGAACAACGGAGCATCGGCCCCCCTCCATGGGTAACGCATACAGCCTATGTTCTTCACATTTAATCTTAAGAATATCGATGCTTAATCAAACATCCGCACGCACTCACACTAGTGCAGGCGCCAACGCGCACGAACCTGCATAAGCGTTTACACTATTTTTTATTATAAAAAAGAAATTGCTTTACTTAGAAAACAAAAAAAAATTTTATTTATTATTATTATTATTATTATTATTATTATTATTTATACCTTTTTTTTCTTTTACATATAAATGAAGAAATCTTTTTTGCGTACATTTTCCGCAAACATACATTTTACATTTTTCACACAAAAATTATTTGATTTTTCATTGTGGCAAAATCGTACTTTCTTTTTCCACCTTCTTCAAATTTTGATAAGCTAATACTATCAGCAGAAATTTCGATTTCTTGAAACGTGTTTTCAGTTTTTTTCATCGGAGTTTAAAATAATTCGTATCCTACATCTTTTCCTGAGGATATTGACGATATTTTTACTTTCATCATGAGTGTTCCAATTTTTTATCGCTATCTTCAATTTCAGATGCCTCACTTTAAATGTGAACCGCTTCATTTTCAGATGATAATTCAAAACTTATCGCATCTGATTCTATATCGGAGTAATCTTCAGTTAATGTTGGTTAGTTTTATCAATAAATCACTTCTATTAGAAATTCCTTTCATGAATTTGGGGCAAAAATATATAAAATGAATCACTACATAGAGATAAGAATAAAATGTGCTATTTTTTGTTTGCTGTAGAACTTATATTTTATTCCGTTTATACTTATCGCTGAAAGAAACTGTACGCGCATCACCTTTGTGTCCCTGCATATCCAGTTTGACAATGGAAGACAATGAAATGAAAAAGATCGCAAGAAAAAAGGAATATCCTCTCGAAAATATAAACGTTATATTCTCTGTGATTTCTAAATAAAATTAGCAAGAAATGTACAATAATAACATTTATTTAATTAAATTAATTTTTTCAAGCTGTCGAAGTAATTACTTTTGGGCAATTTAGGTACAGCATATATACATATATCAGAGGTAAATAAAATATTAATAAATAAAATTATATAAAAAGTTATATAAAATTTAAAAAATCAGTATAAATATCATTTTTTTCTAAACGAAATTAAAAAAAAAAACAGTCAAAATAACCTCCTTGGACAATCCTAGTGTTAAATAATTTACCAATGAAAAAAAGGTACAGAAGAATAGTATCAAATAAATATTTTTTTCATTGTCAGTATATTGAATTAATTGCGAATCTATTAATATTTGACATTTGATTATGCGAATAGTGAAGTATCAAGTATACTTAATAAATCAAAGTAAAAGGGGATGAAAAAGTTATTAAGGTGAAAGAAATAAGGGAGAGATTCGAAGGGACAAATCTCCCCAACTGAGTCGAGATCAAATAAGACACTCTCAGCAATCTTAGTGCCTAAAGAAAAAAAAAGAAGGGGTTAGTATGATACCACTAACCATAAGAGACAGTAAATGGCACTCTGCCCAATGATAGTACAGGCGCCACTAGTTTGTAAGCCCTAATATAAATTCACAATGATATCTGTATTATCATACTCGTTTTTACTTGTTTTTATACTTGTGTTTATAAATAATTCCATAAACAAATCACAATCATACATTTGCTGCATGATACAAAATCTCCGTATATCTCATAAATAATAATATTTAATGATTTATTAATATATCGTAAATATATATCATAATTTAATTTGTTATTTATCACGTAAAAAAAATAAAATTATTAATAAATGTATCACAGAGAAGTGTTGAACAAGATAAAAAAGAAATCAGATCTTGTTGAACGTTTCGTCCCTTCATTGGGACTTCTTCAACAATTATAAAATATATTACATAACCTTAAAAATACACAATTCATCAAAACATTTAATAAATAGATATTAAAAATTACCTCGATGATCAATTTTCAGAGTCTTTTATGTATTAATAAGACATACATTACTCAGTTTTAATAATAAAATGCAATATTTTTTTTTGTTTTAATAATAAAATATAATACAATATGTATTTTTGAGGTTATATTGTAATTTTACATTTTATAGTTGCTGAAGAAGTCCCAAAAATAAACAGAACGTTCAACAAGATCAAAACATAACGTTCTGATTTCTTTTTTACATTATCCAACTTCCTTGTGATACATTTGTTAATATATCATAATATTTAAAATCCCATAGATAAACAGTTGCGAAATATAAAACATTAAATGTTTGATATTATTTAATACGCGATGTAATCCTATCTGAATAAATTGATTTTTATCGGTGACATTCTATAATCAATAAAATGTTACTTTTTATAACGAACATAAAATAATATATAATAAAATTGATTCGAATTATTCAAGAATAAGAAAGAATCTCGTTTTGTAATCGAAGTATGAAAAATTTAATGAACACTGGAATATATTGACGCAGTAGCAATAATTCTCCAAGCAAACATTTCCGTAGGAAATTATGACGAATGTTTAAGACACAATCGTATATATTTAATGCAAGAAGAAGAAGAAGAAGAAGAAAAATAAGAAGAAGAAAAAGAAGATGAAGTACAAGACGGAGAAATTTGCATGTATCTAAGAAAATGAGAACTGGAGTCGTTTGGGGTCGTTTGAGGTGGTGTATATTCGAGAAAAGCAAAAGAGAGTAAGAGAGAGAGAGAGAGAGAGAGAGAGAGAGAGGAGAGAGAGAGAGGGAGAGAGAGAGAAATGGTTAAAGCAGAAGGTTGAGGCAGAAGGTTGAGGCAGAAGGTTGAGGAAGAAAATGAGGGGTTGTGGGAATTACGGCAGGAGCGGGGAAACGTTATTCTAGTTTTATGAGCTACTATTGCATCCTCGTAGGAAAATTATTAAAGCAGGCGTCCAGAGATAGAGCTACTGATATAACGAGAGAGAGAGAGAGAGAGAGAGAGAGAGAGAGAGAGAGAGAAGGAGAGAGAAATAGAAACTTAGGTGCAAGCGTGTAAATTGGACGCGAGTTGGAAGCAAGTGGTACTACTGGCCTGAATTATTTAGTCTCGAAAAGGCTAATTTCAAGCAGGAGAGCAACGAGGAAAGAACGTAACCAACTGGAAGAAAAAAAAAATTCTAGCAAAATGGAAATTGTGGAGTATCAACGGAAGAAAAAGGGTTGGAAGAATTAATGTATTTTTTTTTTTTGCTAAGGTAAAAGTGGCTCATTTGGCTCATTTCTCGTAGAATTATGTTTTATTTGATATTTGATTTTTCATAATATATAGTTTCAATTAATAGGAAAGAAATTATGGAAAATAGATATTGTAAAGGATTAACGAAATAATCTAGTAGTTTGTATACGTGTATATATGACTTCTGTTAAATTAAAAATGATTCTTTTCTTTATATGGGCATAGAACTAAATTCAATTCGATATTTAATTCTTACAGAACAATTTAAATGACTACGAAGAAATAAGTCACGAACGAGTAAATTATGGAAAATTGAGATGAATCGTTCTTTAGTTCGCGAAGAACGATAATTGAAACGTGAAACGATAGGAATGGTTTTATTTAGTTGACTTTTATGGGAGTGAAATAGAATACGAAATGAGAATTTGAGTTCATAGTCGAATGAAAATGGAGAATTGTTTCTTTTTGACATTTACATTGCTTGTTGAATAAATGTTTATTGCGCTTAAACAAAAAAAAAAAAAAAACAATAAATTTAAATTAAACTTAAGAATAATTTAAAATTTGTCACGGTAAAAGAGAATTGTTAGAAATAAATTATTGTATAAATTATCATTTACTTTTCTCTTAATTTTATGATATACAATTCTCAGTAATTAAAATGCAATAATAATTAATTGTTCTTTTTCATGGACAATTAGTAATTTGTTCAGTTTCATTTAGAAAAAATAATATTTGCCATAAATGAAATATTATCATTCAGAAAATAAATGACAAATTTTCAATCGTTAAAACCAACGTTAAATAACAAACAATATATCAAACATCATTCATCTCAAACTTTGTAACCTCGACTTCATAGAACAGTGAAACAGAAAATGAGAGAAAGAGAGAGAGAGAGAGAGAGAGAGAGAGAGAGAGAGAGAGTTTGGCATTTAATGTTCTGAAGGTAGTACCGATTTTCTTGGCACCGTTTTCACTCCTCATAACGCTCATAAACGTCATGCGAATGAGCATAAAAGAAGATTCCTTAGAAGAGTAAATCTTCTGTGGAACTCGAAAGAGAATAATAGAAAGGGAGATCGTGAGAGAGAAAGACTAGACACAAATTCTCTGTTACATGTTCCATTAATATAGGGTAACTAATATGAGAGATTCCATGCTACTATTTTCATAATGATACATTCTATTATTTTCATAATAAATAATAGAACCTATGGAAGTCTAAATTTTGTTCAACGTTGTACAATTAAATAACGAATTTGTATTTTCTTTTTCCATTTCAAATAACAGCGTCTATGAAACTAATATTTTAATTATATAATAATATAATAATATATAATAATAATAATATAAAATTCATACATAAAATGCATACCCCAAACACTGATAGAGTGAGTGTTGAATAAAAATATTTTTTTTAAATGTGTTTTTAAATTATACTTTATTATTCAAACATATTATGATATATGTCAAAATAAGACAAAGCTTAAGTAACAAAACATGTAAATAAACCGTTGAACTTAAAACGCGAACAGTACATTCTAAATGAGAAAAGAAAATAATACCAATAATAAATTTACTTAATTATGTGATTGACGTTACACAATCTTATTTATTTAAACAACTTAAACTTTTATGACACTTTAAATTCCATCAAAATCTTTTACTTTTACAATTGCATTTAGTCGTGGAACACTTTTTTCGCAATGACAGCGAGTATAGTCTTGCCCTCCACTTTTCGTGTTAGCAGCACAGCTGCTTTTTCTCTTAGCAACATTTTTTCAAAAGAAATCTCATCTATGAAAAGTAACACGCTTTATGATAGAAATGCACCTTTTTTTTAATAATATTCCCTAAAAAATTGATGTAACATACTCCAGAAAAAGAAAAAAAAAATTAATTAAACATACTTTACAATAACGAAAACAAGAAAGAAAAAAAAGATCAGAAAAAAAAATTTTCCCTGCCGAGTAATCGATCCGGTGATATCAGAGACACGAGACAATTTATGCGAAATTTCTACCAATGTTTTTTCGAAAACGGTTAAATATCTAGTTTTTTTTTTTATAGTACAACGAATATTCTCATGGATTACAACAAGTGTGCAAAGTTTGAAAAAACATCGAAGAAGGATCAATCTGACAGCCTCCTTGTGAGTGCGAGTATAAAACTGCATGAAAGTTCCTCTTTTTGTTTGCTAATTTATAAAAATAGGAATCTTCTATTCCAACAATAACCACAACCGTCGACACATTTCGAACATCTGTGAGGCCACAGTCGACATCAGGAACTAGTATTCGTACGATATCACCAATTTGAGCAGGAGGAAATATTCATTTTGGGATTCGTAACATTTTTCGTTGCTTGAGATAGAAGATTCACTTTTTATAGAAATAAAAATTCGTGTTGTTCAGTCAGGACTTGATATAAAGAAGACGAATTGGGTTGCTGTTCCTCTTCAATATTCTTCTTTATAATACCACTGCACAAATTTTCTTCTAAAGTATTAACAATTTCTTCGAGCTGGTGACAGACTGTGGCCTCTTTGTCGACGTCTGCTTCTCGTTTTGACCTCCACCAAAACATATATGTATGTGTTTGTCGACATACATCAGTGATAGTTCAAATGTATAATAAATACCCAAATATTTGTTATTTCACTATTTGTCATTTCATATTTGATACGTGTTGACATTTATCAAAAAAAGTCGACATTCTCTAATTTCGGTCTTTCGCGGTAACATATATAAACGAACGATGAAATCAATTAGTGTTTTATCACGTCAAGAAATAAAATTATTAATAAATGTATCACAAGGAAGTTTTTTGGATAATGTAAACAAGAAATTAGAACGTATGTTTTGATCTTGTTGAACATTTTGTTCCTTTATAGGGACTTCTTCAGCAACTATAAAATATATAACATAACCTTAAAAATACACTAAAATATTTATGATACCTAGACTATTATAGACTAGTCTAAATTAAATTAGTATTATTTAATTACATGTTTGAATTTAACAACTTATGATTTTACTATATATATTTAAAAAAATGATTTATATTTGCTAAGTGTAGTTTATTATTAAAATCTAATAATGTATATCTTTTTAAAACATAGAAGACTCTGAACATTGATGATCGAGGTAATCTTTAATAACTATTTATGAAATATTTTAATAAACTATGTATCTTTGAGGTTATGTAATATATTTTATAGTTGCTAAAGAATTCCCTAATAAATGGACAGAACGTTCAGCAAGATCAAAACGTAACGTTCTGATTTCTTTTTTACCTCGTCCAACTTCCCTGTAATATATTAACTGATGAAAATAATATTAAAAACAAAAAGTCTCGTATTATCCTTCTATTTTTATACTTCATTTTCATTCCAATTTTATTTGCCGATATTTAATCAAACATATACAATATATGTGGTCTCTCATATTCGGTGGCATAACTCTGATCTATCATTATAACTCGTTTTACTCGTACTCGTTAAGTGTCGTTTACATAGAATTTTTCTAAAGCATCGGGAGCCCTGTCAACCACCCACGAGTGGGTATAACTACTGGTAACTATATTTGCTACTCCCGTTTTACCTTTACCACGTCTCTGTGGTGTATAAAACCCAGCAGCAGAGCAGTAGCAGCAGCAGCAGCAGCAACGTTAATACGAGGGCAACGTTCTGACATATGAAAGAGAAAGAAAGAAAAAAAAAAGGAGAAAGAGAGAATGTAAGCTTGGAAAGGAAAAGAAAAAAGAAGAGAAGAGTAAAAAAGAGAACGATCGAAACGTCGATAAACTCGTGTGTTTCTGTCGTGCTTCGAGAACCAACTTGTCGTTTCAATCCCCGAACGTATAAATTTGTTTCTTCAAAATCACTACCCTTGGAGATATATAAAAATATCATTTTAATTTATATATTTCACGTTTAATTCTTCATATTTATTTAATCGTAACTTAAAATTAAAAAAAAAAAAAATGTTTTATAAACAAAATAATTTCTTGTTCGACACCACCCATAGGAATAAATATTTTCGGTTCAAATTATAATTACATTTCAAAATTTTGTCCGTTATTGTGAATGCAGTATTGGTAAACTTCATTTTTTAATTATATTCGATAATTTATATTCGTTAAATATTTGCTTAAACTTCATCCCATAATTTATAATCAATTGACGTGATATCTGATAATACTGAGGGGGGTACTAAGGAATGAATTCTCCACAACCTGAACATCGTTGAGAGTAATGGTCATTTAATAGTTACCGTTATGGTACCGCATAATTTATTAGACAGCCATCTAATTGGATCCATCAGTATTGACGAAATAATAATAACGGAACATTTACTTTTTATCCTGACTGCAATTTATTTTCTATAAAATCTAACTAGGAATGCAGTTAATCTTTCAGATAACAAAAAAATAAGATCCGAATAAATTATTGCTGGATATTTAAATAAATATCGGCAATAATATCCTTATGTCAACGTAACACTAATCCTTTATTATTTCATATTTATGTTTTCCTTATTACTCTCATTTTTATGAATTTGAGAGATCCGTTTCCTTTATAAGCAATTCATAGATTCTCCTATATCCGCATAAATACATAAATTACACTTAACTGAGCCATAAAACGAGAAGCTAATGTAAATATATTTAATATAATATCTTAAATATAATTAATCTAACTATTATCACTAACATAACTATTATTTACATTATATACAAAGTAAAACCATGAATTATTTAAACAAAGGGAACACCGTTTAACCTACTAATGCTACTGTAATACATCAGATCTTATATTTCGTATTTTTGTAATCATTTTTTAAATTGATTATTTAGAAACCTACGTTTAAATAACATTTGTTTCTTTTTTCTTCTAATTTTTTACTTATTGGATATGCTGGTAGAATTTTACGAATAAAAACTGAATCACCTTGTATATTTGTTATTATATTATATGAATATAAAATATAAGAATTATAAAAGAAAATTAAATAATAAATTAAATAGAAACTTATATATCTGAAAAAAGAAATCGAGACTTTATAAATTAATTATTTACGAAATGTTTAATAAGATGATTTATTTATCAAAAAATTATGAAAAAAAATTTAATCATAATAAAAATTTCGTATCATTAATTCATTTTAGCCCAATATTAGAGCTCAATTGTTCATTTTAAGTCCCAAATATTATGACAGTTTATATGCAAAATTTGATGCTTTATCAGAATGAAGAAAAAAAATTAGGCACTCAATTTAAAAAAAATAACGATGACCTTGATATTTTATTAAAAAAGTATCTTTAAAAAAAGTTTTGTTTATCATTACATTATTCCCTTAATTGAAATTAACTATGTAGGATACATTTTTTTATATAACGTATATTTCAAGAGTTATTTTGACTCACCCCGTATATATTATTAAACACTTTATTAAAATTAATTTATCAGGAACTATTAAAAAAAAAAAAAAAAAACTATTGTCAACAAAATGATATAAATATTTTTAAAATATTATATTACTATAAAGATGTTTTTACCGTTGACGAAATGTTCTCCGATACAAATAAAATAAAACTAATCGATAATGCACTTTATATGAGGAGTATGGAAAATTGGTTACAAGAAAATCCGGTAATACAAGGTCTGTTCAAAAAGTATCGTAATTTTGAGTTCCCGCGGGTTACGTAAATTCGATTTTCAATTTTTTTTCTGGCGTTAAGTTGGTACTCATGTCCCTCACTTATGCTGACAAGTTCGGCCACTTTGAATATTCAATTAATTTTTGACAGGTGTTTTGCTTGGACGTGTTTCGGCTCGTCTTCGATTTTAGCCTATTTTTCGGCTTTTGGACCATAATAACAATGTCCCTGCTCACACATCGTTGCTTGTTCGTAAATTTTTCCGTATTCCCTAGATCTGGCCTCCTTGTGACTTTTTCTTGTTCCCGAAACTGAAAAGGCTCATGAAAGGACGACGTTACACCTACGATTGAGGAGATAAAAACGAAATCGAAGCCTCGGAGCTTAACAAGATCACTAAAAATGATTTTTTGAAGTGCTTCGAGGATTGGAAAAAACGTTCCCACAAGTGTATAATATCTGATGGGGATTACTTTGAAGGGGACAAAAAAGGCTGCTGCATCATTATTGTGTTGTTTTTGGCCCAAAATTCACGCACAAGCAACGATGTGTGAGCAGGGGCGTTGTTATCATGGTCCAAAAGCCGAAAAATAGGCTAAAATCCAAGACGAGCCAAAACACGTCCAAGCAAAACACCTGTCAAAAATTAATTGAACATTCAAAGTGGCCGAACTTGTCAGCATAAGTGAGGGACATGAGTACCAATATAACGCCACAAAAAAAATTGAAAATCGAATATACGTAACCCGCGGGAATTCAAAATTCGCGATACTTTTTGAACATACCTCGTATATCATAGAAACTGCTGGCATTAGTCTTTCTGTTGAAGAAATAAAAGGTTATACCAATGAAGCAGTAGAACTAGCAATTGATATAGTTTTTAATCATAAATATAATTAGGTCTACCAAAAGGTTTCTTTCTAAATTGATTGGAGAAAATTTGTATTAAATATTGACAGAAGTTAAATGTAAGTTTGTTTCATTTAAATATTGACAAAACTTTCCGATATATACAGTTAATATAAATTACGTATTGCAAAATAATAATTATAATGACGATAATGTAAAAACGATAAAAATGAAACATTACATTTGGATAACTTTAACGATATAATTATAAATTTTTTAATCATTTTGTCTTCGCGATGATGATATTTTTTCTTCTCTTTTAATTCTAAAACGTTATTCCAATTTTATTGCATGATTAAAAATACCAACGAGTAAAAAAACCACCATCTTTGATATAACCTTAAATTTTTTTCAAACAGCCATCTTGTCGGATCAATTGAAAAGATATTTGTATCTAATTGTTTTTTCTTTTAATCGTACGTTTAAATTCGTTATACTATAATAGTCATGATTATTGAATAAAAATACTCATTCGTTAATATATTTTTTGTTCATTATGAATTGTAGTAAAATATATATATACACATTTCTTCTTAGATCGATTAAAAACATCGTTAGTTTCTAAAAATAAAAGAATTAGTTCCACGCGTCGCGTGTGAATAATCCGATAAACACGCAATTTCAATCTTTCATTCTTTTTTCCTCTATTTTCTTAGCACTTAATTCTTCATTAAAAAAAAACCATATCACCCTATCACACTATGTAGGGCCTAAACTGAATAATTTCTGAGATATTCGCAAATAATTTATTCGTCATTACATTGCTAATTCAACGGGTTTGTAAATCATGATTTCGTTCGTAATTAATACAATATAATGCATTGTAATTATACGGAATGGTTTTTTATTAAGATTAAATTTTATTTATCGCATATATGGATAGGAAGTACATAATAGAAAATAATAATGATAATAATAATTTCAAACAAAATGATCCGAAAGGTAAGATATGTTTAATTTTAAATTAGCGGTAAAATACCGAATAAAGATGCTTATCAGATTCCAATAATTTCTTTAATTTAAACCAAAAAAAAGAGAAAGAAGAAGAAGAAAAAGGGGGGAAAGAAAATAATAAAAATTCGAAAGAAGTAAGACCAAAATTGATCTATTTATCGTGAACTATTAAGTCACTCTTACGAAATGACAGTATCGCGAATATTGGGTTGAAGGCTTGGCTATAATTATAGTCACTAGAAGAAGGTAATTCGATCGTCTACGATCAGCCAAGATGGCTAACCAAACCGGTTACGGAAATCGACTGAGAAACGGTTCGAGTGACCAACTTTGATATATCCTTCTTAGGATCGAATAGAATCGAATCTATCGATCTTTTCGAAGTTAATGGTACAATCTAGTATTAAAGAATGCAATTGTAAAAGGAAAAAGTGCACCGTTGGAACAAACAAAAGGTTACGAATAACAAATGTTATAAAAAATCAAGTAATATAAATTTACTGAAATATTAAACTGAAATTCAAATATTTCATTAACACGTTGACTTTCGGCACTTTTTACGTAATTTTTTCTACCACGTCTACAGTTTTTTTCTATTATCGGATGC
Organism: Polistes fuscatus; assembly: GCF_010416935.1. Classification (NCBI taxonomy): domain Eukaryota; kingdom Metazoa; phylum Arthropoda; class Insecta; order Hymenoptera; family Vespidae; genus Polistes; species Polistes fuscatus. The sequence goes on from NW_025113104.1 coordinate 734,683, forward strand.
ATATTTTGTTGACAATTTTTTTTACAACTAATAAACGCTGTTGTATTATTGTGTTTTGTCTATTTTTTATTGTGAGGTCACCGGTGACCGTCGAGGCACTATAGACCATTTTATGATTATTTATTTCTTTTAAATACGGATAAGATTGAGAAATTTCTAGCAACGAATAATTCCTGATCGTGACGATTGATTTTATTCGCAGAGGACACATACAAAGACCAAAGGGACCAAGTTTCACGAAAAAATGTATTAAATTTACTCAGTTTATAATAATCACAAACTTCTTCGAAAAACCTCCAACGGATTTTTTGGTATTTTCTTCAAATTTGTCTATTTTATATTTTCTTCGAAATTGTATCCTTTGTTTGCAAGAATCTGAAAATTTTAGATAGTTTTCAACAGAAACTCGTGTTGTAAATTCTATTGTGTTACAGAAACAAGTAATTCGGAAAAATATTTCAATACCCGATTTCAAGACATGAAGTTTGCAAAGTATTTAGTACAATGTTCTGATGTTGAAGATTGCATTTCATCAAATAATTACGTAGAGAAAAGACGTTGTCACGAATTAAAAGTTTTGTTTTAGTTAACATTTTCTTTGCCTACTGTGTACTCATCGTAACTCATCGTAAGTATGCCCAAATAAAATCTATGTATATTTTCCTTGTAATCAACAAATTACATTTCTTCAAATTTTTATATAAAAGCAATGGAATTATTTAAAAATTAATCAGAATCGATATTTACTCTAATTATATAATTTTACTAACAATCGTGTTGAGGTCACCGGTGACCACACGGCAGTCAACGTGTTAATATTGTTAAAATCACTTTAACGAAAACCCCTCAAATAAAAGAGTCTTCATAAAACTGAATGAAGAAAGAAAAAAAAAGACAAACGAAAAATGATAGAAGGAAAAATCCAGCAGACAGTGTCTCAAACAAAAATGAAGAAAACTAGAAAAGCACTGTTGATATATGCCTTGATCATTCCCAATGAGAGAAAGCCCTCGAGGAAGCAACGAATCAACGACCATCTTAGGGAAGAGGAAAGAGAAAATAAAGGAAGAAGAACGAGTAGAGCACTTCGAAAATAGACGAGGACGAAATGAGCCACCACCAGAGACATATTGGCGCGTCGCGTCGCGTCGCGGCGTCGGCCTATCTCCGATATGGATTACCCATCTTCGATTTTGCGATGTGCAAATGAGCGTGCGAGAGAGAAAGAGAAACGCAGATGGGAGAAACAGAGATGAAGGAGAAACGCAGAGGGGAGAAACAGACGTGAAAAAGACAAAGACGAAAGAGGGAAAAAAGAAAGAAAAAAGTAGGGGAGGGGGAAACGAGGGGGAAACGAGGGAAGGGGTAGAAAAATAAGGAAAGAAAGAGAGAGACGGATATGAGAGACGAAGAGGGACAGGGGGAGATGAAACGTCGAGGTAACTTCCGGCCTGCGGCGTTACAACTTAATCACCTAAGAAAATTGAAATCACGAAAACGGGTGGTACTTGGACGCGCATATCCATCCACCAGGGGCTCGAAAATAGAAGCTTTCCGTGACTATAGCCACGCCTTAAAGCTCAAAATGGGATTGGGTGTGTGTTCCTGGTTGGTCCCACCCCTAACGTTGACACTGCCAATGAAGAGAGAAGAGCCATGCCAAAAGGTGTTTGCGTACGTCGCGGGAACTTCGGGAACGCGTTTCGCATAAGCGCCGACCGGAAAGACGCGGGCTATACTAATATACTTCTTTCTCATTCGCGGTGTATTTACAACCAGTGGCCAGTGCTTAACTTGCCAAGTTTAATTGGGCTTCCTACATACGCGAGATTGCGCCTACTCTACTCCTCTCTCTCTCTCTCTCTCTCTCTCTCTCTCTCTCTCTCTCTCTTTCTCTCTCTTTCTCTCTAAACTATCTGAAATTTTCCACCATTCGAAAATAATTACTTTGAAATTTTATTTCGTAGAATTTCTAAACGGAATTCTTTGCGTGTCGAAGTTTATTTTTAAGTGGTCGCATTAACGACGAAGTTATTAACGATCATTTTCGATAAATAAAATCATACAGGTATTGATAATGTGATTATACGATGATTAAGTACAAAATACCTGGTTATTCGTTTTGCTATGAATTCAGTAAATTTATTTCTTTAAAAAAAATACGTTGTAATATGTAATACGTTTCGGATGTTGTTATTTTTATTGAAATTATGATACTTTGTAAGTATTCTTTAATTTGGTGTTGATTTCTATTGCTAGTGTACTTGTTTGGAGTATTGCAAGTTTCACATTTGGATGGCGTTTGCTTAGTGAATAAATATATTCGTGTGCTCGATACGAATATGGGTGGGGCAGCTACTTGATCTCTTTTGTTTAACATCGACATATTGGGCATCACCTGAACACTCGATCTTATTTTGTGAAGTTTCGTTCGTGCGTTGTTAATCCATTTGAAATTCTAGAAACTGATAGAAACTTCTTTAATTATTATTTTAACATCTTCGTAAATTGGGAGTTTGGCAGCCTCGTGTGCAGCTTTGTCTGCTTCTTCATTGTCACTGATTTCGATGTGACTAGGAATTCATACAACTTTAATTGTTTTCCCTTTCTTGCTAAGATCCATATTATTTTCTTAAATAACACGTACGGATTTGTGATATGATCTTTTAGAAATTCTATCTACTGTACTTTTAAAATCGATTAAAATTGTAAAATCGTTGGAATCATGGTTTTTAGAAAATAATACAGCTTTACTTATCGCATATGTGTCCATAATTATGAAAATGGTCTAAGTCATATATTTCTTGTTTCGAGATATTTAAAGAATTACATTTGAATGTTAAACGAATTCTATAGAATATTTAAATTCATAGAATTGGATTCGTAGATGTTAAGTACAGTTTTATTATTTCAAAAATATAAGAATGTATGTCTTTGTAATAATATATAAAAGAATCTGAACTTTAACGATCGAGGTAATATTAAAAAACTATCTAACACGTGATTTTTGACAATGTATAGTAGAAATTACATTGAATTAATTTAGTAGAATAATGTGGTGTGAAATAACTAATTAACTTATTTTTTTTGTTAGTCTTGTTTTAGAGAAAGAAAAAAATTGTTTAGGATGGATGACAATAGAAATTAATAAAAATAAATATTAAGTTGTCACACAAGTTCGTTCGTATTTTGGCGCGCAGATATTGACGCCTAATCGACGAAAAATATTTAGGTGGAGGGGATATTTTCGTAACGTCAGTTGTAGTGTTTACACTTGTGGCTACATTTTAGTATAAAATTTATTTAATTTTGCTACTTAGTTTGTGACCTCGTGAATAGTAAAATGGAACAGCAAAATCAGCTTTTTCGGTATATTATGTTGTATTATTTTCGAAAAGGGAAAAACGCAACCCAAGCAGCGAAAAAAATATGCAATTTTTACGGGGCATCTGTCTGTGGGTATTGTCTGTGGTACCGTTCAAAGACCCCTCCACGCTGAAGGCTATGTTAATCGTGCTGATGTGTGGGTTCCGCGTGATTTGAATGAGCACCAGCTGATGCAACGTATGCTTGTTTGTGATCAGCTCATTAAAAAGAACCAGGAAGAACCATTTCTTCAGAATATGATTACTGGTGACGAAAAATGGATACTGTACAACAATTCTTCACCCGAACAAAGTGATGTTGTGTATTTGGTGGGATGTAAAGGTCGTAGTCTACTATGAGCTGCTACCGAATAATCAGACTATCAACTCTATGTATGTGGAAAATTCTATACATATGTAAGACCTTAAGGGGTTATACGCAGTTAGGATTTTCAAAAAATCGATTTTTTTTTTTGCATTTTCGGAATGTACATATATTTAAGTATATTCTCTGAAAATTTCAAATCGATCCGACAAATATTCTTCACTTCATGTAAGCTGCAAACAAAAATTTTTAACTATGTGTAAACGTCTCTTTGAAACTTTAAACGCGTTTTTCTCAAAACGGTATTTTCAAAGTCGGTGATCTCGATTTTGCAAAAACGGCTTAACCGATCGGTTTCAAATTTTTACACAATCTTCTTAGATATATTCCTCAGGTATTAAGTAGAAGGAATAATTTTTAAAAAAATTTATTACTATTTTTTTGTAACAATTTAGAGCGAAAATTTTAGTCAAAAACAACAACTTTTTTTCAAATAGACGCCATTTTGTCAAAAATCAAAATTTTTTAAATTCCTCTCGTTAATACCTGCATTAATCTATCCTTTAAAAGAATCCACCATATTTTTTAATTTCGGATAATCCAAACCGCCAAAATGGAGATCACCGCCAAACGTCTTTTTTTAAAGGACGTTCAGGAAATCATCTACAGGAGCAGTGCAGATTAATATTTTTACAGAATCGACGCGCTATTGTATTCTCAAAAGTTCACTCTATTTGAATTACCAACAATTTTTTTTGAGAAATAAAAACTGTTTCTAGAAAAAATTCATGAAAATACGTCTTTTTCGAGCCTCGCAACTGCGTATAACCCCTTAAGAAGTGTAATAAATCGTCAGTTTTGAATGCTTGAATGAGAATTAGGTAAATAAATGTTGGCAATATGAATTTTTTGCGGGATGTAGAATGTATGCTTCGAAGCAAGTGTCGATAGGAACTTCTTCGTTGTAAAATTTATTGGTTTTTATTTTTGCAAAAATTTATGAAGTTTGTTAATTTATTTTTACTATTTTTTTTTAAAATCATTTCTTGAATACATAATGCACAGATGGATTATATTTATTGATTAATATCTATTTATTAAATATTTTGATTAAGTAGTTATTTTTAAGGTTATGTTATAGGTTAAGTTATAGTTTATAGTTGCTGAAGAAGTCCCAATAAAGATGTTGAGGTACTGGTGCCTTGTTCGGTACTATGTTATTTATTTATCGCAAATAATGCCGACGTACTTATACGTGATATCGATCGTTCTTGCGTTGTCGTTCGTTGTTGCGTCGTGATGTGTTGAACGATGCTCCAACGATGAGCTGCTTGATGATTTCGTTGCTTGTAGATTCATGATTTGCTGCTACGATGCTTGCGTGATCTTTCTTGATGTTCTGCTGCATCTTCCGGGGCTGGTGCGTTCTTCGTGATGTTGAACTCGTTGATTGATGCTTGTTGAATGCTCTTTCGTGCTGTTGTTTCAAGGGTTTTTATAGGAAGAAGATGATCGTAATTCGTTCCCTAGATTAATTGTCCAATGGCAGCAAGTCCTCCTCCATGATCCATCGATGTGGAAAGTTAACGTTTTTTAATGGATGTGATAGTAGAAAAATTATGCAACGGGAGAACCTTAGTTTAGGATGAAGGACTTCATTTTCTCTTGGTAGGAACGCATGTGTTACTCAGCAGCCGGACACCACTTGAAAGGTCTGTCGGCCGAAGGGTTCGTCGTATCGATACCTCTCGAGTAATTTATGGGTTTGTTAGCCATTTATATGTCCTTCCATTAATTTGTCGGTATCATTCAGTTGAATAAAAACTTATCTTCTAATGCTCATGATTTGCGATAGTTCTTGCTTTCTTAAATCAGCTCTCAAGAATGAAATATCGGAGAAGGATTTTAGTTAATGTTTGTGTAAAGCGTCCGTTATGACACTGCGACGAATAATGGGTGAAAAATTTGACGGTATAATTCATTTCATTCTAAAGAAATTTTTTAGCCGCCCATCAAACGCTTTTTATTTCGTTTTCGAAGTCAATCATTTTATGTTAACGAAGTTTTATTTATTTGTCCTGTTCATAATCCGAAACGCTTTGTGTAAATTTCAAGTTTTAAACTTGTTTATCCGTATACTAGTTTTTTCCTTAATTATTAATATGTATGTAGGATTCGTGAAAAAATTGGGCCGTTGGACTGACTGGACCGGGACTCGAACCCGGATCTTCCACTTTCCGGGAAAAAATTGGACGGTGGGCCCTGGATAGCTCAATGGTTAAGAGCAGTCGCCCGGAAAGCGGAAGATCCGGGTTCAAGTCCCGGTCCAGTCTGTCCAACGGCCCAATTTTTTCACGAATCCTACATGTATTTAAATATTAATGTTTGAATATTATAGGATTCGTGAAAAAATTGGGCCGTTGGGACTGAAACTTGGACCGGGACTCGAACCACGAATCTTTCGCTTTCTTTATTCATTGATGTATCCAAGGCCCACCGTCCAATCTCCTCACGAATGCCTATTTAAGTATTTGGCATGGATGCGTTCATCCCACATTTTATCCCCCTGCAACAACATTCGACCCCGAATGTTCTGTCATTTTTGAACTTCTTGTTGAATTATCTCTCTTTTTTACGTCGTATGTCTTTACGTCTTCATCGTCGTTACGTAAATCTGAACGTGCTGCTGGGCACTTGAAGGCTGCTGCCTAGTTCCTCAATCAACTGTTCAACGTCGCTAATATCACCTAACCTCTTTTTGATAGATCTTCAATTAATTATTTTGTGCTCCCGTTGTTGCACGATTGTAGAAGCGTGTGACGAAGCAAACCTCCACCACGGATGAGCCCCCAATTTATAGGATTCGTGAAAAAATTGGGCCGTTGGACTGACTGGACCGGGACTCGAACCACTAATCTTTCGCTTTTTAGGTGACTGCACTTTATTCATTGCACTTATCCAGGGCCCACCGTCCAATCCCTTCACGAATGCTTATCTAAGTATTTGGCATGGAGGCGCTTGTCCTGCATTCTACTCCCCTGCAACAACATTTGACCCCGAATGTTCTGTCATTTTTAACCTTTTGCGGTCTTATGTCGAGTGTGACTCGACATCGCTTTTCGTTCTGGCGCGTCTTATGTCGAGTGTTGCTCGACATCTTCAAATGTTTTCCAAAGTAAACGCTACCAAGCGGATAAGCGACTAGTGAAATCTGTGCGGACCAGCTGGAACAAAATGGTCAAGAGCGCTCGGTCCGCAAAGGGTTAATTTATCCACAGGGTACCACTTATTGCATTATTTGTTTGAATAAATCCTTCGCTTGCCCCGGCTTTTCTCTCAACTTTGTGAGGGTTTTTATGTCGAGGCAAGTGCTCTATATCGCGTAAAATTGTGTTGATTGATTTATTTCCTATCTCACTCATTCATACGTTGAATTCACCGAACTCACGACATTAATTTCAATGTGCTTCCAATCTTATATTCTATAAACAGTAGAGTATTATATTAACACGCGGGATAATTGAAGTTATTTTTGATGTTTCTTTTGATGTTTTTTTTTTTTTAAGTTATCATTGAGGTTATTGAGGTTATATTTGTTTTGGTACATCAAAGAAGTGTAACTTCTTACGTGCGTACATAAGTACACACACCAGTTTTTTTTGCCACTCTTTTGCTTTCCGGACGACTGCTCTTTATCCATTGATAAAATTCATTCTTATCGAATGCCTATCTAAGTATTTGGCATGGAGGCACTCGTCCCGCAATATCATCTATTTGAGTATAACATATTAATATATTAATACTAATATATTCAGTATGTCCCATGGTTTATCAGTCAAACTGCTGAAATATATTCTACAAGTGTAAATAAAAATTAACAAAAGAATATTAATTGAGGTTAAATTTGAAACGCTTTATTACAAAGTTAGTAACAAATGAAATTGAAATAAGTAATTACAGACCAATGAAATATAACCATCCAAATGTTATAGCCTGAAATTGACGTTGAAAGTTTCTTCGTTGAGTGGAATATGATTGATCAAGGACCCCCATACATGACTACCATAAAAATTGAATATGTCCCGTCTTGTAACAGTTATCTGTTATTATATACCAATTATCAAGATGAAAAAATTGTTCCTTTCTACAGCATTCACGTTTCTGTTACGAAATTCAACACATTAGCGGTAATCAGTTAGAAGTAATTCTCGAACAACCGAGTACGAAAAGTTTTCATCAATATTTTCAATAAATTTTCGTCAATATTCTCCAAATCGTATTTCGCGATATCTGTAATTGAGATGAAGTACGTCGAATGCTTTCTATAGGAATATATTATCAACAAAGTTTAATTATAAGTTTATTCCCGTTGTTGTTCCAGAACTGGTTGAACATCATGATATTCAATTCTAGATCGAAATTGAGCCGAATTGCATTATTGGGAAATAGGTATTAACCCTTCGAGTGCTGAATACTCTTGACCGAAGTGCTTCGTACGGATGGAATACTACTCTATCAGTAATGTAAATTCCGTTGATTAATTATACTAGGCATAAATAGTTAACAATAAATTTAATAAATTATAATCGTTATTCTCTTAAATAAAATAGCACAAGAAAGTTCGTTTCGAATTGAATCTTTCTCGCGACGAGACTTTAAACAATTATCAATAAATTAATTGACGTTACATTCTTTGAATTGATATAAACAAACGCATATCTCACATATCACCGTAGCATTCAAAGATTTAATAAATAAAAAAAGCAATGTGTTATTATTTTTCCGGGAAATCAATTGTCACCATTCTCAATTTCATTTTTTTATAACTTTGCAATAAAGCGTTTATAACCAAACCCTCAAACAATAACATTTATTTCTCGTTTCTTGTTATGATACTGAAGTTTGACTGATAAATCCCAGAACTCATTATATTAATTTATATTAATTACTATTATATATTTTAGTATATAAATTATATCTTATTATAATTTAAAAGCCGTGCGTGTAATAATTCTATACAGTATATTCAGTATATTATAATATAAAATTAAATAATATATTATAAAACTATATATAATATAATATAATATAATATAATATAATATAATATATATAGTATATAGTATATACTAATATAGTCTTATATTATAGTATATTATAATATAAATACAATAAAGTATAAAATTAAAACATAATAGAATTTTATTAACAAACAATAAAACAACATATTTAGATTATAGAAAATAAAATAAAATGAAAAGACTAAAATTAAATATTAATAAGCTTTGTTTCCAAACTCAACACGTTTTCAACTAACCTTAGCGAAGTCAATCTTTAAAGTGCAGCATCCAGAATATATGTCTGCTCCATGAAGCGTTTCTTTTGCTCTTGTGGCTGAATCTACAGAATCAAACGTAATCACGATGAAACTTTGTTAAGGAATTATAGCTGTATAAATCGTCTTTTTTATCTGAAAAATAAACCGGCTTTTGTGAAGAAAAAAAAAAAAAAAAACAGAAAAAAAAATACTCGCGAATATTAAAATGAAGATTGAAATATATAGAAATGTTATCGCGTAACGTTTTAAAATCATGCAAGTGAAACGAGTTTCCCGTTGGACATCGAAGTTATTACACGGAAAACGTATTAGAAAGGATATTCCACCATGGCTTGTACGCCGTTCTTCTTGAAGATAACGATGCGTTGAACTTGCCCGCTAGGCGCACTGATGGCATGAAGAACTTCCTGTAATGGAAAAATATTTAAAATAACATGTTAGATTTTCTTTAATGCAAAAAGTTAAAGCAAATAGTGAAAAGATGAAAATGTAAAACGAAGAAAGTTCGAAATACGTATATTAAAAAGTTTTCTCTTTTTACCATTAAATATTTTTATATTTCTCATTACATATTTTCTTTTTTTTATAAATAATTATACGAAACTATATATGATAGATTAATTTTTTGTTTGATCATTAACAAACATTAATTTTCGATCATTAACAGAAAAAAAATTAATAATTAATTATAAGTATGCAATAAATTGTTATTTTTTATTATATTTTTATCTATTATTTCCTAATGTTTAAATATTTTAATGAAACACATTTTTCAATTACCATATGCATTAACAGTTAATTACTTTTTTTTATTCTTCTTCTTCTTCTTCTTTAATTTATACTAATCGAATTTGTTATCGATATTTAAACAGGCACTTTCTATAATAATTTTAGAAAGAACAATACATTTCTTCGAGGAAAATTGCCGCCAACGCTCGGCTCGTACCATGGGCACAAAACCCAACGTGTTCGGAATTTTAAGGAGGTATAATAAATCACTGAGAAAGACGAAGTAATAAAATAACCGTAAACCAACGTGAACTGTAGTAACGTGGACCAGACATAAGCGCAAAATGCACTTAATGCAATCGCATATAAAATATATTATGTTCTATGAATAAGTTTTCTTATTATCTTCAATCATATTGTATTCAAACTTTTCACACATCGTTCTTTTAGATTTTTAAAAAAGATTATCTCTCTCTCTTTCTAACTTTACATTTGGTCCGATAAATTTGAAAATTACAAATTCCACTTATAATTCGAATTATTTCGACAAATGTTTGAATTTCAATTATCTCAACTATGACATTAGATCATTCTATTAATTATGTTATTATATTAACGGGGGGGAAATACGTGTAGAAGCTTCAAAAAATTCAATTTTTTTTTATAAATCGCTTGTAAAACTATTAAAAAATATAGTCATTAAATTTCAAGCCGAAAATCCAAGTCGTTCAAAAGTTATAAACAATTAAGTCAGCGGCCGTCGTTCAAGTGTCGGAACGCGTGGCATGTAATACGGAACGGTCGAGCATTTTTCAGACGCGTTTTTCTCGAAACGACTTTTTTCGGATTTGTGTACACTCTAGCTTACAAAGTTTTTAACCAATCATTTTGAAATTTGGAATATAGTTTCTTCATATAATTACGCTCTATTTGAACCTCAATTCTAAGCGATATCTTTGTTTAAAGTATTTTTTTTATAATGAAAAATATATGGAAAAATAGTAAAAAAATCATGCTTTATGTTCACACTTCTCTAAAAAATACAAATTTTCATTTTTTTCTAGGGAAATGAGGTTCAAATAGAAGATACACATATGAAAAAAGTAATTTTTCTTTGTAATTGATTTCTGATAAAAATTGTGGCTTCCAAGATGTACACAAACTGCTCAGTCGGATGGCAACCTACAATGCGTGATAGCTGATATCTCCGCTAGTTTTCGAGATAAATCTTTAAAAATTTCGGAATATGTTCTCAAATATATGTGTAAAATGACCTTATAATATTAATAAATAACATAAATTTTTAATACGTTAAAAAAATTCATGAAAATCATAATGAAAACATCGTTTTACACGTATTTCCTCCCTTTAAGATAATTATTAATTAATACCATAAGCTTTCTTTCATTTATTTTCGTATTGTTTACTTGTAACAGAATTCTGAGAGAAGATAAGAACATAAAAAAAGAATAAAAAACAAAAAAATCAAAATGATAAAAATAAACGATGAAAGAGAAGGGTGTTTAAAAAAAGAAAAGAAATTGAAGCGAACTCTGCAGGAAATTTAAATCCTAGATAAAAACCTAGTAGAGATCTGCAGTCGGGCCAGAAAACACCGATGCAAGAATAATACGACAAAATTATGAATAGCAGATATAATAGTTGGTGCAGACAGTTTTAGAGAATAAGGAAAAGCAGAATAACAAGGGAAAAAAGGGTATGGAATAAGAGACCAACCAATCGATGATTGCAAAATTCAAATTCGGAAACGGTAAACGGATTATAGGAGAAAGAGGGGCGGGGGAATGGTGGGGGGGGGGGGGTAAATCCTATTCAGATTATGTAAACTCGTAGAAGAAACGTCAGAACGTATCGTATGGAAATGCAAAGAATCGAATAAACTGAAGTAAGATTTAATTAGACGAAAGAAATATGTTTTCAAGAACAAAAAGAAGATAGGAACCTGAATAAGAAAAATATACCAAAGACGAACCAAATAATTATGTCAAATTTATTAATAAGTTTCAATGCAAAATTGTCAAATTTTGTATTAATGGAATGTTTGATACTAGTTTTTTTATTGAAGGATTATTGAATAATAGTTTATAAAATGTTTATGTTTTATTATTTATAAAATGTTTTATTCGGTTCAAAACCGAAAGACAAAAAATAATAAAGATGCATGTGTACCTACAATTAATTATTTTATATTTTATATTTGAATTTTATCGTGTAAGTAAAATATTTAATATCATTTGAGATTCGATATTATATTATTTGAATAATCAATAAAATAGATTAAAAATAAAAATAGATGTGTGTGTGTGTGTGTGAGTTGGTATATTTTTTTTTTGAAATAATTAAACAAACTTTTTATTTATTGATTTTTAATAATCCCATTTAATATTGTTTGAATTATCGATTAATTATTATTGCTTTGAATTCTGTTACTTCTTGTTCATACTATTTAATCAATTTATTTATGTATTATATTTAATTAATATTAATGATTTTCAATATTCGTATATTTGACATCATCCTATTTAATATTGTTTTATTCGCATAATCATGTATTAATTCTCTATAACATTATTTAACTTTGATTTCACTGACCTATATAACTGCATTCAATTGTTATATCATGAAAATTAATTATTATGACTTCATTAATTATGGTAATGTTTAGTAAATATTAATTTATATTTAATAAAAGACAACAAAGCTATTGTGTATCATAATTTCAACAATATTAAATTTTTTCTTAAGAATGAACAAAATATTAGATTAGGAAATTAAGTTACAGAAAATAGCTGGAATATAAATTTGACGATTGAATTTTTCGTATATCTGACATGTCAAATATGTAAAAAAAAAACATAATATACTTAATTGTAAAGGTACGTAACTATAGTTCAATTATTATTAATTAATTCTTATTAATTAATCAATTATTATTCACCTAAAATTATTATAAATTAATTCAATTATTATTAATCAAATTAATTATTATAATTAATTAGATATCAAAAATGTAGAATAAACATTTTATCAATAAACTTAATTAATTGAATTATAATTTAACTAAAAAAAAAAAAACTTCACCGATCGCATATTGTATTCTAATCTTACCAAGATTAGTTCTTCAAGAGAGAGAAAAAAATATTAGGTTACAGAATAGTTAGCATACTAGAATTGATTCTTCATACGTCAGACATGTCCGACATGTCACCGAAGTAATTTAATTGCAAAGATACGTGACTAAAATTCTCTCGTAAATTTGACATCAGAAATGTAAAAGCAATTTCTAGTAACACAGTAACTATCCTAAATAAGTTATATTTAGTACAGTATTGTTAAACTATTATAATTTCATTTAAAAAAAAAAAAAAGAAAAAAATAGAACCTAACAAAATTAACTATTATTTTATTAATAAACTTCGCACTAATTCCACCTACATAACTTTATTAACAAATCCTAACTATATCCTACAAATAATTCAATAAAAGGAAAACAAATTAGGTCACGGAACAGTTAAAATATAACAATTGAATTTTTCACATGTTACCCATGTCAGACATGTATATACCTGTCATAAATTTCATATCAGAAACATAAAACGATTTATTAACCCTTTGCTGCACTCGAGGCCTTTTTCGCTTGCGCGAACCAGCAACTCGAGAAGATTTCGGCCACAAATTAAGTAGACATTTTACGGGTACTATAAAAATATTTATAAACAAACAAGCGTATTGAAATAATAAAATATCATCAGTTTATTCATTTATATTGCGAAAAAAAAACAAACTTTGATAAATACTACCACTCTGTAATTAGTTTTGGTTGAGTTAACAACACTTGAAATCGGCAGGGCGCCGTATCGGCGCCACTCGAGTGTAAAGGGTTCAAATGCAAGAAAAAGTTGAGAGAAATAGAAAGAGAGAGAGAGAGAGAAAGATAAATAGATAGATAGATAGATACAGTATGAGAAGGGGGAGTGGCAGGAGGGGGAGGGGGAGGGGGAAATAACGTATGCGAAGCTTTCCAGACGAGTAACACCCCTAACTAATGATCATAAATTCTCAACGGCAATGCCATCGTGACTTCACGCGTTTAACTTCGGCCCGATTCTAGACGTCATTTCTCACGAGAGGATGCAGCACCAAATGTTACGCAAATAGAAATCGTAATTGTCTCGAACCAAGTATATGAAGCTTAGGAATGTGTGTTGGATATATTTCGTCGAAATGCAAGTACGATAAAAAGCATCACATTGAGATGATGCTAAGGTAAAATGGGACCCACGAACACGGCCCACGTAGTTTCCTTGGAACGCTAATTTCTACGTGCATTCCACCCCTCCTCCACCCTCCCTCAGGAGCGTGACTTTACTTTGACGTAAAGAAACAAATTAGGACGATGAGTTGGGTTGAAAAATGAACGGTTAAAACGTAACCAAGCAAAATTATTTCTAATCAATTTGATTTATTTCTCTTTTTTTTTAATTTTAAATATATATAAATTAAATTAATATTATTATTATATTTAAATTAAATATATATATAAATTAAATATTAATAATTATTAAATATTATTAAATTAAATATTATTTTTCGTTACGACAGAGCTCGAGAGAGCTGGTTTTTATTTCTTTTACTTGCATTACCGAAAGAAAATTATACTAAAATCAAAAAATTAAATATTCAATAAATATATCTACAAACAAAAATAAAAGAAAAAATATTTTAAACAATTATAAATATACGTAGGATTTATTAATTGCTGATTTTTATAACAAATTTTTTTATGTATTCTTATTTTCATCTGAATAGATCAAGATTTTTACAAAATTTTATACTTTAATGTCCAAAACACAACAACTTGATAAGATAATAAATTGTCTTTTTGTTTTCTGATACATTTAAGTGTGTGTGTGTGTGTGTGTGCGTTTTTTTTCAGTAAAGATGAAAACAGTTTCGATTTAGATTTTTAAAAATTTTTTTGATTCCGCATTAGTTTTTCAAACATTTCCCGGTTCTGTATCATTTGTGGTTCGGTTTGATACAGAATCGAAAAATCACGAAAGTTTTAGAACGAATATTGATCAGTTTTGTATCGATTCGAACTTTCACTGACAAGGAATTGAAAAATGACAGCTACAAAAAAACCGAAACAATTATCGGTTCCAAAGAATTCATAAAAATTTATGTTGGTTCTATAATTTTTATTATTTTTATTTGTAGTAAGCGTTACAAAACTGTGAACAATAGCAATTATAGAAATAAAATGATAACAAAATAATGTCGAAATAATTTCTTCCAAGTCCTCAGACATTAAATTTCCTCTACGTAAAAAAAATATTTTTAAACTTCTTTATTTACCACAAATAAAAACTAAAAAATATAAATTTCTTGATTAGTAATAAAATTCATACTTCTATCTTGAACAAGTTAAATAATTAAAATTAAAATCGATATTAACACAAACCATTACGATCATAAAAACTTACAACTTTTAATTGCATTTCATAACTGCTTCAAAACAACTTTAAACAACTTATATCACAAATCTTTTTCAAACCATTTTCTTTTTCTTTCTTCAAGATAATCTTACAAAGTAAAAAAAGATAACAGAACCTAAATCTCAACCGATAAGATCATAAATCATTGTAACAATAACAATTAACAACTTTCCTCGTGTCTCATAACTCTTTCCAAAATTCTAAAACCTAAATCATAATTATTGGATTGGCAATTAAATAATTGCGGATATTAAATAAGAAGAAAAATTCAAAATGTTTCGTGAAAAAATATAACTCAATTATAATAATAAAATAAATCAAATATAATAAAATATAATTCATTTAAGTACTGTCCATTTTTGTCGATGATTTTTCACCATGGTTCAGGCACAGTGTCATAATTCCACGTTTATCAAATTTCTGATCTTTCTTATCAAAAAAAAAAAAAAAACTGAATTAACCCTTTGCCCGGACAATTTCAAGTGTCAACTCGAGCGGCGCCGATACGGCGCCGTGCTGATTTCAAGTTTCATTAAATATCACAACAAAACTAATTACAGAGTGTAGTATTTATCGAAGTTTGTTTTTCTCGACATATAAATGAATAAACTGATGATATTTTATTATTTCTATAGACTTGTTTGTTTATAAATGTTTTTAAAGTACCTGTAAAATGTTTACTTTAATTTAGCCGAAATCTTCTCTCGAGTTGCTGGTTCGCGCAAGCGAAGAAGGCCTCGAGTTTATATATAAATTAATTTAATTAATATTAAATATTAAATATTAATTTAATTAATATTAAAGGGTTAAATATGATTTATTTGTTTATCGAGATAAAATCCGCAATCACTTAGTTACCAACCCAATATTTTCAAACCCTATTTTCTAGGTAAAAACAAACCAAGTTGAGTAGGACCTTAACAGGTCCTAAAAGAGAGAGAAAGATAGAAATAGAAATAGAAAAAAAGAGAGAGAGAGAGAGAGTTACCTGTGGTAACTGGCCCAAGTTATCTCGATTTTCCAAAGCGTTTTCGCACGACAAGCGATGACACAGCATGGCCTCTTGCCAAATCTGCTTTTAAGCCACGAGAGACCTCACTTCTCCTCCTTCTCCTCCTCCTCCTCCCCCTTTTTCCCCCTCTACCTTTCTATTTTTTTTTTCACATTCTCTATAAACTCTATCCATCTATCTCTTTCTTTGTTTTTTCTTTCTTTGTCTCCCATATCCTTTGTATTACCGTAATTTCTATACCATCGACAAACCAACCACGGTAACACGTCGTCCATCACTTGCCATGCGATTTCTTATTCGACAAAGCTTTGTTTAAATATCCTCATTTCTAATCTTGACCCGGTAGTGACGGCGGTCTTTGCTGGTAAGCGAGAAGCAATGCCATGCAAATTGACGTTTGAAGGAAGCCAGGAGAGCAACTGGCTGACAACTTGTAAGATGAATCGCTTCAACGTAAGCTAACTTTGTTTCATTTTTATTTACGCGCAGCGACGCACATTTGAAACTAATATTATATGTGTATAGTGGCGTAGATTAAATTTTCTCTTGGAACATTTTCTTTTAATACTAATATATCATTTTTTAATATAATTAATTACTATATTAATTAAATAAATATATATATATTTAATAAATATATAATTAATAATAATAATTAAATAAGTATATAATATTAATATTGTTTTTAATTAAAGAAATATGTATTTATAATAAATATATAATTAATAATATTTTTTTAATTAAATAATATATATATTTAATAAATATGTAATTAATAATATTTTTTAATTAAGTAATATATATTTAATAAATATAATTAATAATATTTTTTTAATTAAATAAATATATAATTAATAAAAATTTTTTAATTAAATATAAATATATAATTAATAATATTAATTAAATATATATATGAGCCGTTTATTTTGAAAGTGGCCTAACTCCATTTTTCATTTTTTTCCGGTTACCCACGGTAACATGTACAGCTTCAAATTATCTATCAATAAAGCATTTAAGATTTTTTATATTCCGAGTAAATACGGTAATTCTGGACACATAAGTTTCAAGTTAGTTGAATCACTGAACCGTTTATTTTGAAAGTGGCCTAACTCCATTAGGAGTAGAGATTTTGGTGTGGTAGAAATGGCATTAAAAGAAATAATTTACTGTTTGTCCCCCGAGAGTATTACAATATTATCAAAAAGTGTCGGAAAGGTAATAACTTTATTGTACATGAAATGAGACAAGAAGATTTTGTATCAACAAAATTATTAGAAGACGCAATTTTTAAAGGGTAAGAATTCTAACGGAGAACCAATAAACTGGTTAAAAATATGTTGGATGCGTTTTGTCAAAAATGAATAAGATTTTCTATAAGACATCAATGAATGAGAACGAAAATTTGAAAGTCCTGAATTTAATACCACGTCGGGGTAGACCAAGAAAGTTCGAAAATATTGTATTGACACCACTGTATAAAAATATAAGACAAATTACAACCGCAAAATTCAAGGACATAATTGACTTATTACGATATATACCACCGGAACATCATGATTTCTTTAAATCCCTTTCACATACACAAAATGTAGATGAGTAGAAAATTGTTTTGTAATTTGTTTGTAAAAATATTTTGAATCTCATAATTTATGTTTTTAAAGTGTTATAAAGATATGTAAATAAAATAAGTATTGTTTTTTCGCAATTTGAAGCATCTTAATTATGTTGAATGGACTTCGGTTCCTTCAAATTTTATAACGAATCTGGTTGTTAATTTTGAAAGTGGCCTAACTCCATTCTTGGTAAGAAAACGCATATTATTCACTTAATAATTTCCATTATTTTAATAGGAACTGTAAATTTAACACCTTTAGATACACTTAAGCAACATAACTCATTGTTATTTTTTACGTATATTTTAATTGCATTGAAACGCAAACCTTTAAATATCTCAATTTAAGGTTATATGGAGTTAGGCCACTTTCAAAATAAACGGCTATATAATAAATAATATATAAATTAAATAAATTACAAAATATAATATAATTTTTATTATCTTTTCTTTTTTTCTGCTTCTTCTTTTTTTTCTTCTTTTTCTTGTTCTTTTTATGTAAAGTATTTCCGTTTCTCGAGTTTAAGTGTTAAAGTATGCCGAGAGTGGATAGGAAAAATTTGGAGCCTATTCTTTCATCAAAGTTTTCAAAAACTACATTGAAAAGTATAACCGAAAAAAAGCAAATGTTTTTATGTTAAAGTGAAAACTTGTTAATGTACCTCATGTACGTGTTATTACGCGAGTATTATTCAAATTTATTGAGTTTTATTATACGGAAACTGTGTTATAAGAATATTGTATTTGATAAAGGTTATTATCATCACGTTCTTGCATTTATTATTTATGCGATATATTATTTCATTTAATCGAGAAAATAATTCGTGCCGTTTTTAGTTTATTTTTCTTCATCATTTATTTCTATTGTTCGAAACAACACGAAATTTCTTGATTATCCGGTGTTGTTATAAATAATACATACAATCCTTCGATAACATGAGATTGTAGTAAACGAAACCTGGTAGTAATACAAATCAAGAGATTCACAAAATTCACGCCATGTAAGAATTGTCCTAATTTATGAGATAAAACTAATACCGGCATCGTGTTATGGGAATATCAAGTTGTTCGGAAAGTAATTTCGTTTCTCGCACAGAAATTAGATAAGTCGCGTTAACTGATACCTAATTTTACTCTCAACTTCAAAATCATTTTACGTTCTAGCAACAGACATTTCAGACACAATTTAGAACATTTTAGCATTTCGAACTGTTAACACGTTTGCAGATAGTAAAAGTTTGAGCGAGGATAAGAAAAGTTGACAGTCATTTTATTTAGAAATTAGTTGCGATATCGAAAATTTAATTAAACACATTTTGTAAAGGCAGTCAAATTATCATATATATAGGATTCGTGAAAAAATTGGGCCGTTGGACAGACTGGACCGGGACTCGAACCCGGATCTTCCGCTTTCCGGGCGACTGCTCTTAACCATTGAGCTATCCAGGGCCCACCGTCCAATCTCCTCACGAATGCCTATTTAAGTGTTTGGCTTGGAGGTGCTCGCATCCCACATATATTTAAGAATCAGTTAGTCATTACCTTTTTACAGGTATAATCATTACAAAAAATCAAGGTTATATCAAATAAAATTCAAAATAAAAATTAAAAACTTAAATGTTGTAGCATTCACGTCTACAAACGTGTAAATTTACTTTGATGATTAGAAATCTAATTTATATCTGATATAAACGTTTTCTAAAATTTTTCTAAAATATTTTTAATTTAAACTATCGAAACACTTTGCAAAGATATTTATTTAATTGTCAATAATTTGCATTCACCTAGCAGACAATTTATCAATTTATAATAAGCTTCAAAAATCAGATATATTAACACGTTTGCAGACAGTAAAAGTTTGAGCGAGGATAAGAAATGTGACAGTCATTTTATTTTGAAATTAGTTGTGATATCGAAAATTTGATTAAACACATTTTATAAGAGCAGTCAGATCATATATTAAAGAATCAGTTAGTCATAATTTATTAATATAATAATATATAATTGTATATATTATATAATTATATTTATATTATTTATATAAATTTTATTTTTTATATATATTATTTTATTATTTATTATTATTATTTATTATTTTATTATTTTTATTATTATTTTATATATTTTATATATATATTATAATATTTATTTACATTATTATATAATTATATTATATATTATTATATAATAATAAATTATAATAATTAAATATAAGATAAAATTCAATGGCTTTAAATACACATGGTTTTAAAATTTTAATTCTATAATATTCATGTAATTTTACATCATAATGATAAACGAATGCTATAACATTTACGTCCGTGAATGTGTTAAGTAATTTTTTTTCGGCATCCTATAAAAAAAATTAGTCAACATTTTGTTTTCTTAGTACCATAAAGAACAATAATTATGTGTCGTTAATAAATTGAAATGTTTTTATGAACGTCAGTGTCACAGTATCAAAATTACTTTTTCAAATTTCTATTTGAAAAATGTACCACGTTTAAATCGTTCATTTGAAGAAAATGATAGCAAAATGAAAACACTGATGAATGTTAATTATTGCATAACAATATACGAAATAGCTGTGAAATCTAACCTATCAAGTACTGTTACAATTTTCAAATCCTGTTATACAATATTATATTCGAGAAAAAATCGGAATATATTTCTTAGTAATGTCAGGTAACCAAAAAAAAATTGTATTTCTAGGTTTACGTTCATAATTTATTTGTATTATTTGAAACGTTACGAATGTTCTTGGTTATCTGATATTATGATATATAATACACACAATCCTTTAATAATATCCGTGATTTGTTTCGTGTTATATAGAAACAGTATTAAACGAAACCTGGAAGTAATATAAATCATAGGAATGAAATACGTGAGATGTAAGAATTGTCCAACCGTATTAAATCGTGCTAGATAAGAAACACATTGTGAAAGGATATTTCCAGCTTTTTTCCACTTTCGATAAAACAAATTGAGTGTACTCAAAAATCAAAAAATCGGAGATAATATTTTACGAAGAAAAGAAAAAGGAAAAAAAATTTTTTCAAATATTTCATTAACACGTTGACTTTCGGCACTTTTTACGTAATTTTTTTCTACCACGCCTACACTTTTTTTCTATTATCGGATGCATATTTTGTTGACAATTTTTTTTACAACTAATAAACGCTGTTGTATTATTTTGTTTTGTCTATTTTTTATTGTGAGGTCACCGGTGACCGTCAAGGCACTGTAGACCATTTTATGATTAATTGTTCCTTTTAAATAGGGATAAGATTGAAAAATTTCTAGCAACGAATAATTCCTGACCCTGATGATTGATTTTAATCGCAGAGGACACATACAAAGACCAAAGGGACCAAGTTTCACGAGAAAATGTATTAAATTTACTCAGTTTATAATAATCACAAACTCCTTCGAAAAATGTCCAACGAATTTTTTGGTATTTTCTTCAAATTTGTCTATTTTATATTTTCTTCGAAATTTTATCCTTTGTTTGCAAGAATCTAAATATTTTAGAAAGTTTTCAACAAGTACTCGTGTTGCAAATTCAATCGTGTTATGGAAACAAGTAACTCCTAATTAATTTTCCTTGTAATAAAAAAATTATTTTTGCATACTGTGTATGTCATAAATTTTTTCAAACCCTTATAAAAACAATGATATTAATTAAAAATTAATCAGAATCGATATTTACTCTAATTATGCATTTTTACTAACAGTCATGTTGAGGTCACCGGTGACCTACACGGCAGTTAACGTGTTAAACAATTTTTCAATTTGTAAATGTACAACCATAAATTCATTTTCTTCGAAATTTTATCCTTTCTTTGCAAGAATCTGAATAGTCTGATAGTTTTCAACGGATACTCGTGTTGTAAATTCAAATGTATTATAGAAACAAGTAGCACCTAATTAATTTTCCTTGTAATAAAAAAAATGATTTCTACATGCTCAGTATGTCATAAGTTTCTTCAAACCTTTATAAAAACAATGATATTATTTAACAATTAATCAGAATCGATATTTACTCTAATTATGTATTTTTACTAACGGTCGTGTTGAGGTCACCGGTGACCTACACGGCAGTTAACGCGTTAAACAATTTTTCAATTTATAAATGTACAACCATATTCGTTTAAATTTATTAATAACGAGTAATGGGAAAAATTTAATAGCTCAATAGAGATGGAAAGAGAAAAAATATGTATTTCAAATTCGATAAATGTCTTTATAAAAATTAAAATTCATCGAACGACGATATCAGAAACTAAACGAATTTACAATAAAATACGATTTAACAATTTTTTCAACATACATATTGAATAGAAACGTATTCTATTAATCAACGAAATAGATTCCAAACGAAATAGATTCAAAACGAAATAGATTTCGTTTATTTATTTGGATTTATCTGCAGCACTCGCATTCCTATGTTCATTTTCAAGCTTCGTTTAACTCGTCAATCTAAATCGATAAATCAACGAAGAGGCCTCGTTCCTAATCGATCGTTATACTCGATATATATATATATACAAAACCTATATCGAATGTTAAACCTAATTTTATCAACTGAATGCAATAATACGCGCGCACATGTGCATTTACGAGAGAAATAACGAATTTAAGAGAAAACAAAATTTCATTGCGAACATGGAATTTCATTTTAAGCTCCATTCATCCTTTTTATCCTCGCAAAATATTATTTTTTCTGACATCAATCAATAAAATAAAAGGAATAACTTGTTTTTATACATTTTCTTTGAAATATACTATGAATGAATCATTGTTTCATGTATTGTATTCTAATTTTGTTTTCTTTTTATTTGGAATAACAACGGAGATAAAAATAAATTCACGCGAAAGAATCATAAAGTTTTATATAAAAGTGAATATCGATGGTTTTTTGAAGGTTTTTATTGAAAATAAGTGCCCTTTTGGGGAATAAATTTGTCCCATCGTCAAATGTTTCTCTAGAGAGAGTTTTATTCTGAGTATTTTCTTTTTCTCACTCTCTTCATAAAATAGGAAAATAAGGATAATGTTCAAAATGATAAGATTACGTGCTACGACGGATAAACATATACAGTCACTCTCAAAAATATTAGGATACTATAATATAATCAATCTAATAAATTATCTAATTTATCCCACAAACATTCCATGGGATTGTGGTATAGAACAAAAAAAAATATTTAAAACGCCAAGTTTTCAAAACCCCATACGAAATCTAAATCCCACAATATTACGCTGACTTCTTCGAATTTAACGAAAGTTTTACACCATTTCTTTTAATCACTTTTAATATAAATTTCGTGTATGTAAAATTATTCGTAAATATAAATCAAAAAATAGTTTGATTTAATTAACATTATTTTTCTTATTTTCATTTTATGTTTTCGTAATGATATAATACTTTCTCGACGCAGAAAAAAAAGAAAAAAAAAACGAACTTTCTGTTCGATGAATAAGTGTATGTATATCCCAATAAGGATTGAATTCGACGTACAAGTTTTTCTACGCTAGAAAAATCACGATCTTATCTCTTCGTGATTTCTCTTACAACAGGGGTACTCAACCATTTTCCTTCGCGAGCCGCATACTTTTGTCTTTTGCATCAAATGGGTCGCCATATTGGCGTTGCAAATGATGGCGGACATCCCACGATTAACGAAGTCAATTTAAAAAAAGGATGACAAAGAAACAAAACCAAAGAAAGTCAATAAAATATCTTGGAAAAGGTCAAAACGAATATTTCAATTAAACAAAAGTATATTCGAATATTTAACATTATTTAAATATTATGGTGGTATTTGGTGTTGAAGCAAATTCGTAAGAATTTTAGTTAAATTGACTAAATAAAAGTGATCTGTCCTCAAAGCTTGTAGAAGTTCATTTGTGGGCGTCAGACAATCTCGTGTAGAAATGAACATATTTTTTAAAATATATAAAATATATATATATATTAAATGTAATATAATCTTATTATAGCAGATATGTAATTTATCGTCATTTTTTATATTTAAAATTTTTTTAGAAATTATATTTTAAATTTATTATAGGAATATAAATGTAATATTTGTATTTTTTATTATTTATTATTTATTATTTACTATTTGTATTAATTATTATCTATATATATATATAATTTATTATTTTCCTTTTTACTATATTTTTTTATTATTTATTATATTTATTATTTACTATTATATATTTATAATAATATTGTAATTATTTTATATATAAATATATATTATTATTTATTATTTGCTTTTTTACTTAATCATTTTTATTAAATTTATATACTAATGGGTTTATCCCGTAAATAAATAAATAAATAAATAAACAAATAAAATATATAATTTATATATTCATATTTATTATTTTTATTTATATTTGTTCCGCTGTAAAAAGAGGTAACTTCATGACTGAGTGTTTCGAGCCGCTGGGTCACACATTAAGGGGCTTGCCGGGTAACAGGTTGAGCAAGGCTTTTCCAGACTGACCTCTTTCATACGTGTTTGTGAGAATCGGTTGATGCACTCCAACCATAGAACTGTAGAAACCGATACACAATACGAGTACACCCAAGCAAAATGCAACCATAGCAAACATAACGTTGGCTCTTAGTGTGATCATTAATCGGGAAAGTAGGCCTTACCTCGGATAGACCGATTAAGGGTCCATTCACACATTTCAGTTGTTAGTCTCGGTTTAATATTTGTTCTGATTGTTCCCAGGCCACAGTAATTGTAACATTAAGCTTGATTCACACGATTCAGTTTAGTTTCATTTCGGTGTCCATTCCGATTGTTCACGGTAGCAGAGTGATATTAACATTAAGCTTCATTCACACGTTTTAGTTTGATATTAGTTTTAATCATCTAATCCTTTTCTAATTTCTATTACAATTTGTTCAAGATCGTTTCTTCTGATGATTTTTCATTAATATTAAATCTACAATTATTTTTTAACATAATTTTTCATATATGATAGTCAATTCGGTATTGGGTTAAACGAAATTGAATTTTAACCAGAGTGAAGGAACGAAAACGGAACGCAGACTAAATTAAGATGTGTAAATCGACCTTTAACGCTCTCGAAGTTCAAAGAGTACAGTTTTACATTAGTAACGTACATATTTAGTTACCGAAATGTTTCAATGTAAATACCTTAAACTGGACTGCAATTAAAGTAACGGAACGAAAACTTAACCTAAATGTGTGAATTAACCTTTAACGCTTTCAAACTTTACAAAGTAGAATCGTATTATTTAAAGGATAGTTACTGATATATATATATATATGTACAAATTTAAATGATTGAAACGATGAAACGGGAACGAAACGAAAACGGAATAAAAATTGAACGAAGATGGAATTAAAACGTGCGAATCAATGTTTAATATTCTCCAAATTCGTAAAATAAAATTTGATAGTTCCAATGCATTAACATGATGTACTTGCAAATGCAATTAAATGAAATTGAACTATGATTATTCAAATAACGAAACGAAGATTATATTTAAGTGTGAATCGACCTTTAATACTTTTGAAATCTACAGAGTAAGATTTGATTGCTAATAACAAATTCACTGGATACGTGTGAATATTAATGAGTAAAATAAAATAAACACGGTGATTAAAGTAACGGAATGAAGAGGAAACGTAGACTAATTTAGAACTGAGATCGATGATTTAAATTGAAAATGTAAGAAACCAAGATTACGTATGTTTTAGTTTTTCTATTTATGCAGATAGAAAAACGGAAATAAAACGCATGTCAAACTTTTATACGTTGGAAACGTCACGTAATAAATTACGTTACAATGAATTTTACCGACACATTTTCCAATTATTCACCCGTTCTAAAACCCATTTGTTTTGTGCGCCTAAAAAAGAACTATTTTATTACGTGGAACTAATGAACATTAAATCTTTGGTATATAAACCAACAATTAAGTTACTATTTTCAAACATTTTATTTAGATCACCGAAATGATTCTCAAATTTGATGTAACAAAATGCCGGTAGAATTTTTACACATGCATCTATGTAATATAAAATATATTACATTACCAATATATGTAAAACCAGGAGTGTATCAAGAAACTGGGCCGAATTAAAACTTTGTTTCATTTACAGATGGAGAAAAGAAATTGTAGAGAAAAATTTAACTACAAGATATAATGAAACTAAGTAAAAAAGAATTAAAAAAAAATCAAAATCAAAAAGAATACACAGCCTAGTTTAGAAAAACAAACAAAAAAAAACAGAAGAAAGAAAGAAACAATTACGTAAAAATCTAAATAATCTAAAAAAAAAATCAAATATCGTGAGTTAAGTTATAAGAGAAATAGAACAAAAGAAAATGAAAATAAAAGATAAAAAAAAAAGAAAACATAGTCAAAAGTGGGTCACGGCTTGAAAATGTTACGCAATTTTGTGGACCGTTAAAAAAAACTTTAACAAATAAGAAAATGTAAGGAAAAATATATAAATAAATAAAGCGAATGAGCAACTTTCGTTGACCATATTATCTAAATACACGTGTGTGTGTGTGTGTGTACTTATTTACTGACAGCAACCTCGAAAAACAAAACTATTATACTCCTTATCTATTTTGTTTTGTCAAAGTGCTCAAAATGGCGTTGTCCTCCATTAATTCGAGCCATTAAGGATAAAAATTTGCGCGCGCAATGAAAGAGAGAAACTTAGTTGAGAAGTAGAAAAGATAGACAAAAAGAAAGAGAAAGAGAGAGAGAAACAAAGACAGACAGAGAGAAACAGAGAGAGACAGACAGAGAGAAACAGAGAGAGACAGACAGAGAGAAACAGAGAGAGACAGACAGAGAGAGACAGACAGAGACAGACAGAGACAGACAGAGACAGACAGAGAGAGACAGAGACAGACAGACAGAGACAGACAGACAGAGAGAGACAGAGAGAGACAGAGAGAGACAGACAGAAAGAAACAGAGAAAGACTGAGAGAGAGAAACAGAAAGAGAGGGGGGAGAGAGGGGAGAGAGGGGGAGGGAGAGAGGGAGGGAGAGAAACAGAGAGAGCGAGAGAGATAGAAAGAAAGAGGGAGAGAAACAGAGAGAGCGAGAGGGAGAGAAAGAGAGAGAGAGAGAGACAGAAAGAGAGAGAAGTGAGAGAGAAACAGACAGGGAGAAACAGAGAGAGACAGACAGAGAGAAACAGAGAGAGACAGAGAGAGACAGACAGAGAGAAACAGAGAGAGACAGAGAGAGACAGACAGAGAAAGACAGAGAAAGACAGAGAGAAAGAAACAGAGAAAAACAGAGAAAGAATGAGATAGAGAAACAGAAAGAGAGAGAGAGAGAGATTTTAAGGAAGATATATAACATGAAGCATGCGAAGCATTCGCTATCTAAAGTTCGCAGGCGTGTTGGTATTGGCAGCATCAACTAACACGGCTCTCAATGCTACTCGAACGATTCTATTCTTGTAAGAAAAGATAACGTCGGAGTTTCTCTTCCTCGTCCTCCTCCTTCTGCCTGCCTGCCTGCCTGTTTGCCTGCATCGTGTTATGCCATTAATATTTGCCCGTAAAGATGATCTCAAGCACCTGGAGAGATCAGACTCGTTCGATCTATGGAAATAATCCAATACGTAACACTCTAACCCCCTATTATCATACTCAAAGAACACTAATAACTAATTTGACAGATTTTCTTTGAAAATCTACATTTCAGATAATATTCATCGAAATAGTGATTTTGATTTATTTTATTATTAATAATTATATTATTATATTAATTATTTTATTTTCATTTATTTTATATTCATCGGCTGATGTTAAATTAATAATTATTTTTTATTCTTTTTTCTTCTTTAGTCGTTATTATTGCAACTTAATTGTATAGTTGATTTAATTCTTCATAATTTTTGTAAATATATTTATATATTCCTTTTATTTATTGTTTAATTTCTCTGTATATATTATTTATAATTTATATTTATTTTTATTTATGTTATTTATATTTCTTTATTTATCAATATTTATTTCTTGTTATATAACAATTTTAATAACAATTTCTTGTTATATAAAAAATCCCGTCAATGCACAAATAAACAAATAAGCAAATAAACAAACTAATTTTAACTTGTTTGTTATAATTAATGTTCGATCGAAATACTATAAGTTAATTTAACGATTGATATTCGATTATTTTCAATTATTATCAATGTACGATTTGATTTAACAATAAAATAAAAATACGATTTGATAATAAAATTAGCTTATATAAAATTATAAAAATGATTGATTACAATTTTAACAACATATGATTATTTTCAAGTAAATAATCATTTTACAATTTTAATTCATCGATCTCGAATCTATTTAATTTTTTCTCTCCTTGTAAGAATTTCATTCTCAAAATAAAATTTTCGTAGGAGGATTTTTTGAAAAAAAAAAAAAAAAAAAAAAAGAAATAATAATAATAATTTTCGCAGGTAGAAGTTTCAAGAGGGAAAATCCTTGAAGAAAAATTCCTGAATAAAATATGTACGTAAGAAAAAGAAAAAGAAAAAGAAAAAGAAAAGGTTGAAATAAAATTCTTCTATACCGGGTGTAACAAAAATACACGTGGAGAACAACTTCAGAAATGGATTCCCCGTAAGTGAGGAACGAAAATTAGGTTATGTCAACATTAGTTCGTAAATGCTTCATTTCTCAGTTATAAAACTTTCAAGTGTGATGTAAGTGTACTCCATTTGTGTTTATTTTATTTTCTAGGATTATATCGAAGACATTAGTAGAATTACATCATGTTCAAACATGTAACCGTGTTATCTGAATTTTTCTTTTTTTATTTCAGTGGATATCATTAACTACCGCAAATGGATTATTGTATTCGCAACAACCATGAGTGAAAACTTGTTCGAAAGTCAACGAGACAAAATATGCTCGGGTGTTTATTCGAGCAAAAGGAGAACATTTTGAACATTTCACATTAAGAAATATTACCGGAAATTATCATAACTCCAGGAAATAAAATCAACGTAATTAAGATATACCGTGTTAGTTAATTTCTACTTAAAATTAGGTGTTTTATCAAATTTAGAAATTAAGCACTTTCGGATAATGTTAACGCCTACTTTCTTTCTTCTCTACATTCCTCAACGTTTATTTTTTAAACGAATATTTTTGTTATATTCCGAATAAAAGAAAAAATGTTGAAATACAATTTTCATAAGAAAAATTTTTACGAAAGAATTCGTGACGAAAAAAGAAAAAATGTAAGCGAATTTTTAACATTTATAATGAAAATTCTGTTTACAAATTTGTTGATTCTCTTCGTTTGATTTTACAATAATTATAATAAATTTATTTATATTATTTATTATTTAATAAATAAAATATGCATATTTTCAAATATTAACCAGTATATAAATTTAATTACAAAAAAAAAACAGTAAAACTTTTCATATTAAAAATCCCATCTCATTTATTTAGTATAAATAGGGTAAACATAAATTAGTAGATAATTACAGGTTTAAAATAAAATCTAAAGAATAATGATTTTTTGTTTTAGAAAAGTCGAAAGACAAACGAGAACAGTCGTCGTTTAACACCGGTGTATAATCTCATGTTCAAGCCCGTTAGGCAGTTGTGAATTTTCAAAACACGCCTAATTTCTTTGGCCTGCACAACTCCGATTTGCGAATTAGCTCTCCACTTGGTAGTTCCAAATATAAGCAGCAATAAAACTGTCCGAATCGTAAAGCTATGGTTAATGTATGCACGGGTTTTAACAACACGAGGACGGATAGTTTCCGGTCAAACGTTTTAACGTTCACCAACGCTTTTCAAATTTGTCTCTTTTTACTTACACGCACACAAATGCATACAAATATATATATATGAGTAGTATAAACGACATAAATCATTCGTTATTCGAACATCTACGCTAATTAATAAGTTCCATATGTTCGAGGTCAAACTTGTGTTAGTTTTCCGTTGAATTCCTCTTTCTTATTCGCCATCTTTCTATCTTCCACACGAAACTCGGTCGAGACGAGTCAAAAGAAACACCAAACGAGAAAACTTTTCGTCTCTTTTATGCACGCGACGAACCTTTGTTATCCTGTAACCCCTAACGTTCAACGAAAACTATGACAAAGAGGAAAACGAAGACGATTGTCATTATTGTTGTTGTTGCTACTGATATTGCTGGCAGTTGCTGATTCGTCAAGAAATAGGGAAGAATAAAAATGCTAAATTAAATTACAGAAACTTTATGTTGCGAGTGAATTCTATTTATGAAGGAATAAATTTAGTATCTACTTTTAAAAGGAATATAGAACGCAAAATAAGAGAAGATATGGTAAAATAGAATTGAAGGTAAAAAATGTTAACTGGAAAAATCGGCTACAAATTGAACACGTTGAATGTCATTGGTGAAATCAAAATTATTAGAAATGTATACCTAATATCAGCAAATTTTAATATTATCATCGTACTACAATGGTATCAAGAAATATTGATGTAATATAAAATATATCAAAATATTATTTATTTATATTTATATTAATAGAATATATGTTATATATATAATATTTATTATATCTATAAATAATATAAATATAAAAATAATAAATATTAAATATAATAAATAAAAATATATAATTAATAATAATTAAATAAAATAAATATAATAAATATTTATAATATCTATTATATATATATAACATGTATTCTATTAAGCAAGCATATTTAATATTATTACAATAATTAATTTATACAATAAAAAAATAATAACAAATTTAATAAGTTTATTAAATTGTTAAAATAATTTATATTAATAGAATATGTGTTATATATATATAATCTATATAATCTATATAATCTATAAAATATATAAATATAATTTATATATATTTATATATAATTATTTATTATATTATATTATATTATATTATATTATTATTATTATTATTATTATTATTATTATATATATATATATTATTATCATTATTTTATTATTATTTTTATATATATATACTATTAAGCAAGCATATTGCAATATATCGTAATATCCACAACTTGTCATAATTTTTTGAACATAACTTCTGACCTTTCTCCTATATCTAACAATAAGTTTATTAAATTTGTTAAAATATTTTATAACATATTTAAAAAACTCAGATTTTTTGTTGATATTTTTTTCACTTCATGACATAGTTTTCTCAGTAGGCTCACACATAAAAGAAGGTAATACTCAATTAACCTATCTCAACATTTTGTTAATGGAACCAAAACAAGGAAATACACTTCAGCGTTGCGAAGGTCATCAATACACCCCCCACCCCCGTTTCTAACAAGATGAATGCATTACACATAATATAATTACACACTTTAAATTGTCTATTTTAAATAATATTTCAATGTAATATGTAACAATAAATAATAATAAAATCGTATAAGCAAATTGTCTAATAGAAAATTATCGCAGCATTCATCAACGTGTTAAAAAAATAAGAAAAATCAGCGATTAATTTTGTATTAAATCAAGAAAATTTGTTTATTCATATACTATTTGTTAAATTTTGTCTTAATATAAATAATAATAAATATGTCAAATATTTATCTTAATATAATTTATTAATATTTTTATTAATATAAAGTTTTTATTATATAACTTAATATTATTTGATGAATATAATATTATTTAATGTGAAAACGAATAGGATAAGCAAGAACAAGAATGTGAG
This sequence comes from Polistes fuscatus, assembly GCF_010416935.1. Classification (NCBI taxonomy): domain Eukaryota; kingdom Metazoa; phylum Arthropoda; class Insecta; order Hymenoptera; family Vespidae; genus Polistes; species Polistes fuscatus. The sequence goes on from NW_025113104.1 coordinate 766,341, forward strand.
GAGAGAAAAAAGAAACTATTACAACGCGTTACCGTGCTATTAATAATGTCGATCTATAGTAAGCAAGGAAGTGAGAAAGATAAATTCTCTATCGATTCGCATTCCATCGTATAAAAGTTAATAGCAAAAGTATAATAGTTAAGTAGCGTTTATATTTCAAGATGATCGAGTATCAAAAGTATGTTTTTTCTTTTTTCTTTTTTTTATCATCTCTTCAAACCATTACTGCAAATTTGTTTTTACTTTATATCAATTTGTTCATAAATGTTTTCTCTCGGTTATTTACAATTAAAAATAGACAAAACAGAAAAATATTTCAAACGAAACGAGTTCAAACTCGACACATTTTGAATGTTTGAGAGCACGCTCGTGAAATGTCGCTTTTTGTTGAATTTTTAATTAACTAATTTTTTTAATTATTTTTGTCAATTTGCTTTAAATGATCTCTGTTATTTTTTATCCGAAATTGTTTCAATAATTGGTTTAAATATGCGAGTTTGAAGTGGACTAGTTTCGCGCGTTTGAATTTGGGACGAAGAGTTTTTGATCTTTTTCAAACTTTCATTGTTTTTCCAATTGAAAATATTTTAAACTATATAAAACGTTATCTAATTTTTTTTCAATAGATACACCATTTCGAAATATGAATTCTCCATTTTGAACAACATTCGTAGAATTCGTGAACATGAGACTAAAATGAATTTGATTAAAAAAAAACTTAAAAATATAAAATGTTCATGAAAAATATTTCGATTTACAATATGAAATATTATTTCGATTGACCATCATTTTGATTGATCTGATTTTAGACAAAAATCTTGATAAAAATTCTCATTTACTTTACTTCACATTTTATTTCACATATCATTTAGAGAAATTTCAATAGTTTCCCTTCAAAATTAGCCTTTAAAATTAATGAATCGGAAGGATTAGAGAAGCTTGGAGAATCCATTTCGAATACGTAATTTTTGATTTTTGTTATTAATTTGAAATTAATTATTTAAGCTAGCATATACACACACCCACACATAAAACTCAACTAAAAATAATATGTAATTGAAATATATATATTATTATTATATTATTACATTATATTATTATTAATTATTATTATTATTATTATTATTATTATATTATATTATATTATATTATTATTAATTATTACTATTATTATTATTATTATTATATATATAAAGATTTAATCTAACAAATGAGGACTTTTACTCACTCGGTAATACCTAAAAATAATAACTTAACTCGATTAAACATCTCTTTTCCTTTTTATTACATGCTCCCCCACCCCTTCCCCCAACTTAACTCTTCTTTTTCTTGAGATCAAGGATTTTTATCATGCTTGCAAAAATAGCTGACCTCAGATCAGCGATAAACCCGTTCAGATAAAGCCTCTAGCGTTGATATTTCAGGTAAAGAAATCGTCAAAGTGGAATAAATACGAATAGTCGAGGATCTATTTCTTGAAATAAAAGTGCGAAGAAAATACTTCGAGAGCCTCGATATTTGAGATGGTAAAGTATTTATTTATCGATTAGATCCTTCAAGAATTTTAATTAAAATAATCGAAATAATCGAAATTACAGATTAAATTACGTTAGGATATTTTCGTTTCTTTTTTCTTTTTGCTTTCGTGTGTATACGTTTAAAGTATTTTTAATTAATTTTCGAGATTCTATTTTAGATTTAATTAATCGATACTTTAATGAGGGTTTTCAGAAATTGCATAAATCTATCTCACGATCAGTGTTATATCGTAATAACACAAAGTCGTGCAAATAAATCGAAAATAATTCGAATGTATAAAATTATTAAATCAAGTCAACGGACAAAAAATCGTCGAGAGTTTGTAGAAAAATTTAAACTCAGACCATCAAAACAGTTATTTTATTTTTATTTTATATTTTATATTTTATATTTTATATTTTATTTATTATTATTTTATATATATATCTGATATTTGATTAAATTCAAGTTTTCAATTCGAAATTTTACCAATGAGTAGGAAGATTAAAAAAAAAAATTGTATGTTAGTTTAAACATTTTAAAATATTAGTAAAAGTACATTAGAATGTCCGATATAATATTTTTTATTAATTAAGTTATTAATTAATTTGTTTATTTATTAAGGAAAATGTATATTGTTGTCTAGAAGCACGGAGTATAAATTTGTCGTAACATTCTCTTCCAAAACCACCGTCAGACTGGTTCATTGTCCTCTATGAAATTCAATTAAAATTCTAGTTGTTTATATATGACTTTCTTCCTCCAAACCCGAAAGGGGCGGAATAAGAATAAATAAATAATATATGACTTTCAAAAGAATAAATTTTATTTACTATACGTATATTACTTTTTTTATATATATATGGTGCATTCCACGTCAAATCGATCACTTTTGAACCCGACCCCTTTCCGATTTGGCTGAAACTTTTTTATCATTTTCTACACCATTGAAAAGCTCTCTGAGAATTTTTTCCAATTTTTTTACCCAACCAAAGAAAAATTATGAATTTTAAAAAAAAAAAAAAAAATAGCTTTTTTTCTTTCAAATAGCTTCAACTTTGCCAAAAATTGACTTATCAGGACGTTCTTTTTTTAAATATACTCTTTGGTAAAAAAAAAAATATAAAAGAAATATTCGAAGTCAAAAATTCTGTAAGAAAATTCATTTTCTAAGGGAAAAAACCTCAAATTTTTCAAATTCTAGTATATTTTATTTTTTCTTTTTCTTTCAAACTTCGGTTCGTTCTGAACTTAATTTCGAGCTTCGCCTGATGAATGAAACAAACACCATATGAAACCATCATTACGATGAAGTTTTCGTTAATTGAAAACTACAATAAAGTATCAGATTTGGTCAGACTCGTCATTGTTTGTCAAGGGGTTAATCAAATTTTATGGTTACCATCCTTTAAGAAGTTTCCTTTCAAAAAGTATTCAAAAATAATAATATCTATGGAAGAGGACAAAAAAAACATTGGATTTTGAGAAATCTAATCGAGTTATTGTAGCAAAGATATTCAGACAAATTTGAAAATTATTTTAATAGACGAAATGATTTAAAATTTTGGATAAATTGAATTTAGAATTCGAGTAACGTAGGTAAAAAAAAAACAAGAGAGAGAGAGAGAGAGAGAGAGAGAAGGTGAAAATTGTTTGGAATTTGAAGGTGAAAATTGTTTGGAATTCGGACGTGAACGATAGACAAATTATGGATGAAAAGAGATGATCATTTTAGTTGGATTTTAGTTGCATCTCTTAAAGTGTATGATAATAATTCGGTAGTTACCATAATGAAGATCATCATTTGGGAATGGTGTAAACGTTAGCCGTTTGGACGGACGGGATTTAGAGTGGGTCATTATTTGCTCGGCGGACACATTTGTCAGACTAAAAGTACGAGTTAACACATACACACATACACAGGCAGCACAAGTATATACCAGTGAAAATTATTGAGAACGATATGGTTGAATCGTAATAAACTTATGCGAATAGAGGAAGATAATATTTCCCTTGACGCTGATCACTTTCACTAACGAAATATTAGCAAACGTTTTAAAACGTATTAAATTATTACATCGATAGAGTAAACAATATCGTATTAGAAAATATTTCAAACAACAATTTCGAATTCTCGTCTAACAAAAATATAAATAGCAATTTTGTTTGTCATCAATAAAATGTATGTATAGTATACGATGTATCTATGTATCTTTGTTTTCTTGCTTTTCAATTTTCACAAGAGGGACGACACGTGTTTGCCTAATAGTTTTGATCACATGTATATTTACACGTATATATTTACAGGTGATATAATAAAAAGGAAAAGATATTCAATCCAGTTATTATTTTTAGGTATTATCGCGAACAAAAAATCCTCATTTGGTAGATTAAATCTTTATATATATATATATTTATTTAAAACAAGAAAAAATATATATACATACTTATTAAAAAAAAAATATATATATATATATATATACATATTTATTTAAAACAAAAAAATATATATATATTTCAATTACAAAAAATATATATATATATATTTCAATTCCATATCATATAGTTCAGTTTTATGTGTGGGTGTGTGTACATGCTAGATAAAATAATTAATTTCAAATTAATAACGAAAATCTCAAAAATTACGTGCGTGAAAGTAAATACAACGTTCTATAAAACTATTCTATAATCGTTAAATAAATTCTATAATTACGTGTTGATACTTATTTTCATTTTGATTTTGATTTATTCGATTCGCGTCTTCGATATAATATTCAATTCTATTTCTACGGAATATTTTTTCCACATTCAATTCTCGTCCCTATCTTTTTTTTATTCCTGAAACACCTTACACATCTGGTTTAAATTTTGTATTCTGTTCGATTATTTGCATTTACTTATCATACATTCCAAGGTTTCTTTTACAAATCTACATAGTTTTATCTGCATAGATTTCCCTCCCCCCACCTCCTTTCCTCTTTTTCCCCTAATAATCCGTTTTTACGCGTTCTTCGTTTGCGCATTTGAATTTCGCGATCATCGATTGGTCACTTCCTCCACCATATTCTTTTTCATGTTTTCGAGGTTATACTTATTTTGGCGCGTTTGGGAAAATGTGATGGGAGTGATTTTTTTCCGAGCGACATGGTAAAAATTGATACCACGAAGTTTGTCGGTATTTGAGATGCGCGGCAAAGCGATTTCAAATTTATGACATGAAGTCGTCGTCTTCTCTTCTTCTTCCTCTTTTTTTTTCTCAAGCGGGTCACCCATCCAAGTACTAATAGTACTCAGCGCTGCTTTAACTTAAATGATCGAGCGGGAAGTAGTTCTATCACCGCGCCATGGCCGTTGACGCATAAATTAATTCGATATATCTTCCTTATATTTAGTGTGGACTGATATCGACATTTTGATATTTTTTTATTCTTATTTATATATATATATATAAATATGCGTCTTCAGCACGACAAAATATTAAGAACGAACTTTAGTATTCTTACTTCTGTTCGTGGTCGTGCTGTCAGGCAATTGGATGTATTATGTTTACCTTATGCAAGAACCAGGACTTATGACAAATCATTTTTGGTTACTGCTGTTCGTATGTGGAATCAACTACCGGAAGATATCGTAGCTCTAAGTGACTATAAAGAATTCAGATTAAGATGTTATACCTACTTTATTGATAGAGATATTCAGCGTGTTTTGTGAATTACGATTTAATTTAATTTAATTTCTTTTTTTTTTTTTTTTTCTTTAAAACCATATGTTTATGCTTTGAACCAATATACTATACCACTATTATAGAACTGTTATACTTTTATTTATGTATTATTTACTATTTTCTTTTTTTTCTTTTACATTTATCTACTTACTGTGCGTTACTACTAATATAATGATAAGTTTAATAACTACATAATTTTAATTTTTGTTTTGTTTATCTATACATTATATTGTACTTTACTGTAATTAATGGCCTTTAGGGAGCCTAGGCTCTAGGGTCAATAAAATATTATTAAATAAAACAAATAAATAAATAAATATATATATAATATATCGATCTATTGAAAATATGTTTCCTTTCTTTTTTTTGTTAAATAAATAAATAAATAATAATAATTAGTAGCTTATCTTCTCATACTTCCAATCCTCCTTCTTTTTACCTGGTCACGCTATATATATATTTATAAAATTAAATAAATAAATAAATGAATAAAAATATAATAATAAAAGAAAAATAATCGGCTTACATTAGCGAATATTATCGATCATCAAGCAAGGAGGGGGGAACAGGTTTCTTTATCAATTATATTCTATGTAAAAAGAAAATTTATAATAATAATAATAATAATAATAATAATAAAAATAATTATTTTTTTTTAGGTTATTTTTTTGAAGTTATTTTTGAGGTTATTGAGGTTATATTCGTTTTGGTACGCCAAAGAAGTATAACTTCTTACGTGCGTACATAAGTACACCCACCAGTTCTTTTTTCCTTGCCGTATCATTTAACTCATTGTTCAAAAAATTTCGGCTAGAGTTGACTAAAAAAAATGTTCGAAAAAAAAGTCGACGTTTCGAAGAAGTATTATTGTCTAAACTATTAAAGAATTAATTGAATTCTCGGTGTTTCACAAAAGGAACGATAAATTATATTTTTTAATCAAATCGATATCTCTGACCCAATATTAAAACCACGATTCGGACGGATTGGTGATATTCAACATTTGGTTAGAAATTTTGATCACGAGTCATACTCATCAAAATACGACAAGGGATTTAATTTTCTATACTATCTACAATATTATATCTCTGTTATCCATAATTTTGTCATATTGTTCTTACATTTATTCTACTACGTCTGATTCTTCTATCAGATTTTCAGATAGAATTAAATCTGTGAATTTAACTTGAAATTCTTCTTCGTTTAAATATTTTTTCTCACGAATAAAAAAATTACTCTAAATGAACAAAAAACCAATAAAATAAAATAAAAAATCAAAAGAAAAGAAATATATTTTACACTATTATCATTGTCACAAAATATATATATTTTTATTATAATTATATGAATTTACAATCAATTCTCAGCGAGAATTATGAGTAATATAAGATGACGTGATACATTGACATAAATTGTAAATATAGAAAACATTACAATGATGAGCGTAAATATACAGTGACTCACGAAATTATTTGAACATTCACCACATGATATATTTTATTAATTATAATAAATATATTATAGAACACTTATACTGAAATATTATTAATATTGGATGGAGGTATGAATCTGTAGATTACACAAGTATAGTTTCAAGCAAATTAAAATATATATACAATAGTTATGACAAACGTAACGATTGCTGAAGCCACAAAATTATTTGGACAGATAATTTTTAAGCCTTTAATATTTAGTAGGTCGACCTTCAGCACGAATAACATCTTGTAAGCGATTATAAAATAAATTTTTCGTAATACTTGTTGATATTGAACTCCATACTTCGAATATTTTATTTTTCAAACTTGTTTTTGATGTTATATTAAATGTTTGTAATTCTTTTCCTATTATTCCTCATAGATCTTTAATCAGATTAATAACAGGGCTTTGTGGTAGTGTGACTAACATGTAAGGAATATTATATACTATCCATCCATACTACAATTCCTGCAGTATGTTTAGGATCATTATCCTGTTGGAAGTAAAAATCGTCATAAATACCCAATTTTCTTGCACTTCCCTTCAAAATTTTGTTTCAAAATATTTAAATATTTGTATTTATTCATTTTTTCATCTATGAAGATGAAATTCCCGGTGCCACCTACTGCTATACACCCATAGATCATAATTGAGCTACCCCCGTGTTTCACAGTAGCACACAAATTTTTCACTTCCATTTCCGTATTTGCTTGTTTCCAAACAAAGTTACGTCCATTTGACGCAGAAACGGTAAATTTTGATTCATCTGAAAATATTACTTTTATTCCAGAAAGAATCATCTTCGCTAATAAATTCTTTGGCGAATTTGAATCTTTTTTTCTTATTAATATCATTAATGTGATGTGTTCACACAATCACACAAAATAATATAATTTCTTTCTGGGAACCCTGACATGACAATCATTTTTACGTAGCACTTTTCTACATAAATCTGAATGTACATTTTTCTTAAAGTTCTGGTTAACTATTGTTGCAAGTTTTGTAGCAGCAATCGTTGGACTTTTTTTTATTTCACGGATCAAAGCTCTTTCTTCTCGTTCCGTTAACTTCTTTGGTCAACCTGAACGATATTTATTTTCTACAATTCCTTCAGATTTCGATTTTTTAATAATGTGTGTGTAATGAATCGTAAATCTATTTATATTTAATAATAACACCACCATAAAGCCCTAATATTAAAACGATTGAACATCTATGAGCATTAATAGAAAAAGAATTACAAAAATTTAATATAACATCAAAAACAAGTTTAAAAGACAAAGTACTCGAAGTATGGAGCTCCATATCACTAAGTATTACGAAAAATTTATTAAAGAGTATGCACAATCGCTTACAAGATGTTATTCGTGCTGAAGGTGGTCCTACTAAATATTAAAAACTTCATAATTATCTCTCTCTCTGTCCAAATACTTCTGTTGCTTCAACAATCGTTACGTTTGTAAGAAATAAATCATAACTATTAAATATATATTTTAATTTGCTTGAAACTATACCTGTATAATCTACAGAGATATACCTTCATTCAATATTAATAATACCTCACTAAGTGTTCTATAATATGATTATTAAAATTAATAAAATATATCAAGTTAAATGTTCAAATATTTTCGTGAGTCACTGTGAGTGGTATTAGTTTTTTGTGCATTAGTAGGTTTACAGTCATTCCTATGTTGGTCTAATCTTTTTTTGAGTTTCTGTTTTGTTTGTCCTGTATAACACTTGTCACATTCACATGGTATTTTGTACACTAAGTTCAATTGATTTAGTTTATCAACCTTGTCCTTTAATTTTGTATAAATAGAATTTATTTTCACTAAGTTATAAAAAGGTAGTTTGACATTAGTGTTTTTAAAACATTTATTTATTTTATTCGACAGAGGTTTAATCAAATGGAACTTAATGATTTTTTTATTATTACTCAGATCTTTTACATGATGATCCTTGTCTATTCTAAACTTATTAAACACCATGTGAATGAGACTCGTGGGAAAATTATTATTTTTTAAAATAGACTCAATTCTTCTCATATTTTCGATATGGAATTTCTCCCTACTTAATGTTACTGTTCTAACTAATAAACCTTTAATGACCTTTAATGATGGATGGTTCGAATTGTAATTCACGCATCTACCAGAACTTGTAGGTTTAACATACCAATTCATTAAAATGGAACCATCTTCATTTCTTATGATAATCATATCTAAGAATGGTAAGGTTCCATTGTTCTCTACCTTGATTGTAAATTGGATATTTTTATTTATACTATTGAAGGTCTTAAGTGTTTGGTCAATTCAATTCCTTAGGTATTGCTGTGATAATTGTCATTAACATGTAGAATTCGTGAAAAAATCGGGCCGTTGGATTGACTGGACCGGGACTCGAACCCGGATCTTCCGGGCGATTGTTCTTTAACCATTGAGCTATCCACGGCCCACCGTCCAATCTCTTTACGAATGCCTATTCAAGTGTTTGGCTTGGAGGCGCTCGCATCCCACATTCTACGCCCCTGCAACAACATTCGACCCCAAATGTTCCGTCATTAGAAAACTTCTTCCTTGAACCATCTATCCTTCTTCGTCGTATACGTTTTACTACACGTCTTTAATCCTGAACGCATTGCTGGGCGCTTAAGGGGTTATACGCAGTTAGAATTTAAAAAAAATCGATTTTTTTTTTATTTTCGGAATGTACATATATTTAAGTATATTCTCTGAAAATTTCAAATCGATCCGACAAATATTCTTCACTTCATGTAAGCTGCAAACAAAAATTTTTAACTATGTGTAAACGTCTCTTTGAAACTTTAAACGCGTTTTTCTCAAAACGGTATTTTCAAAGTCGGTGATCTCGATTTCTCAGAAATAACTCAACCGATTTGTCTTATATTTTTACACAATATTCTTAGATATATTCCTCGGGTATTATCGAGAGGAATAAGATTTAAAAAAATTATTACTATTTTTTTTTACAATTTAGAGCGAAAATTTTAGTCAAAAACAACAACTTTTTTCAAATAGACGCCATTTTGTCAAAAATCAAAATTTTTAAAATTCCTCTCGTTAATACCTGCATTAATCTATCCTTTAAAAGAATCCACCATATTTTTTAATTTCAATAATCCAAATTGCCAAAATGAAGATCACCGCCAAACGTCTTTTTTTAGAGGACGTTCAGGAAATCATCTACAGGAGCGGTGCAGATTAATATTTTACATAATCGACGCGCTATTGTATTCTCAAAAGTTGGCTCTATTTGAATTACCATCACTTTTGTTTGAGAAATAAAAACTGTTTCTATAAAAAATTCATGAAAATACGTCTTTTTCGAGCCTCGCAACTGCGTATAACCCCTTAAAGGCCGTCTGCCTAGTTCCCCAGCCAATCGTTCAGCGTCGCTACTATCGCCTAACCTCCTTTTGATTCAATTAATTACTTTTGAAGTATTTTTTGGTTCACTTAATTATTTTTCTCTCGTTGTTGCATGGTCGTAGAAGTGTGACACGAAGCAAACCTTCCATCTCGACTGAATCCCCATTTGTAGGATTCGTGAAAAAATTGGGCCGTTGGACTGACTGGACCGGGACTCGAACCCGGATCTTCCGCTTTCCGGGCGACTGCTCTTTAACCATTGAGCTATTCAGGGCCCACCGTCCAATCTCCTCACGAATGCCTATTTAAGTATTTGGCTTGGAAGCGCTCGCACCCCACAAACATAAATCTTTAAGAATGGAACTGAAATGGGTAACATGTCTTCAATCTTTTTTAGTATGTAGTTCATTATTAGATTGGCTAGCACTGGGCTTGCTGGATTACTCATGCTAGAACTATCAAGTTGTTGATAAAAAGACCAGTTGAACTGGAAGTAGCTAGATTCGAAACAAAATTGTATGAGTTCCATCAAGATATTCTTCTGGACTTTTATAGATTCCGAGAGTTCTTTCCAATCTTCGTTGATTGTTTGTATTACCAGTTCTTTCGAGATGTTAGTGAAATATAATAGTACGTGCAAATAGGAAAAATAAAAAAAAAAAAATACAGAAATAAATGTTAAATGCTTTTAAAAGAGCTAGGACAAATCAACGCGACGATGCTTGTCGTCATCAAAATTGTAGGATAATTGAAGATAGAAAATGGAAATAAATCGAACAAATAATAAATAATACACCCGAGCGAATTCTGTTTACTCACTTATATCAATAATACTATTTGATACAATATGGTATATATATTCTTCCGATTATAATGGAATAATAAATTAATTTCTTTTTATACAGTTAGACATATTTGAGAATTTATTGATCATCATTTTCTTCTTAACAATGTGTAAACACGTTCTAACACGCTTATGCCCTTTTCTCACGTACCAATAACGTCATTTCTCTTTCAAAGTGCATATTCAAAAGCATTCACTTTATAAAACTGCAAGGACAGCACCCTTTAACAACCCTTATTTTTGTTGTTATTTTTTTGATGTTGCCATTTGAAGCATTCAAAAAACCCGATTAAAATATTTTTTGTTTGGTAGAGCTCGTTTTGCTAACAAATTTCGTACAATCGATAATTTTAATAGAATACATCAATTCTATGTAGTTGTGGTGATTGTAATATCAAAATTTGAACGATCTTCGTAACGATTTTATTGTTATTATTATAGAAAAAAAGTTATTTTTTTCCTTTTTATAAAATTCATTTCTACGCAAAATTTCTAACCACACAAAGATTCGTCGTTTTTCGTTGAAAAGAAAATTCAAGAAAATAATTTTACGATGAATATTTTGTTTGTTAATGATTGAAAATAATTGTTATTACTTACCACAGTGATAGGATATACAGGATTGATGATTGTAAATAGAAGAACGTGATTCGGCTTGTTATTATCCTCTCTAAACAAAAACAACAAATAATTAATATATTAAATCATTAATTTATACGTATGAATATAAAAAAAATATAATGTATATAAATAATATAAAAAATAAAATATATAAAAACAATATAAAATATAAATAATAATTGTATAAATATATCCATATAAATGAGCCGTTCAGTGCACACATCGATTAATTCCATAAAACAAAAAGTCGAGAAACGCGATGAAATAATGTACATTGATTTTTAAAAATCCTGTTATAATATAAATTCACATATATAATGTAGAATGCATAAATACAGATATAGCTTTCATTTAACGGTGTATAAAATTAACAAAAATTAATAGCCAAAAAATAATCAAAATGGTTTCTGAAATAAATTTACTTATTTTTCAATGGCCACACCAACAATTTTGCCGTTTAATGGTGTTAATCTTTATTATTCAGGAAAGTTATTATAAATATAAAAAGTTATGACTATACTACATAGTGCTTTGACACATGAATTTAAGATTTTTCAAAAAGTGGAGTTAATCGATGTGCACTGAACGGCTTAAATAATAATATGAATATAAAAAATATATCGAAAATCGTGATGTAAGGTGATATAAAAATGATTTTTGAATAAAAATTATTAAATATGTTAAACGTGAGTAAAAATAAATTGACAAGAAAGCTTTTCGTGTAATAAATACGATAACAAATAGCTTTAAGATGAATTTTATCGATAAACGTTCGGATAAAATAGATATAAGATAGTTCCAGTTTTATGAATGAGAACAAAGTGAAAGCAACAAATCAAAGCCAACCAAGACGATATTAAACTAAGAGAGCGTGCAGCCGCATCCAAACGACACCAACTACCACCTCTAGCGATTCTCGATAACGACACGAACGTCCCTTCACTCATCGATTTTCTAAAAAAGAAAGAAAGAGAAAGAGAGAGAGAGAGAGAGAGAGAGAAACAAAGAGACCCATCACGCGAACCCAATGTTGTTTTGCTCTTCTATCGATAACTATTTCACTCGATTACCGTAACTTGCTTTTGATTAATATATGCCAATTGAAATTCACTCTAAAAGCTTCCTTTATACGTGTTTACACAACTTATGTATTATTATTTGTTATATACAGTCTGACCCAGATTTTACTATCAAATTTTACCACCATATTCTATAAATAAAAATAAAAAAATAAAAGAACAAATAACGTAATAAAATATAACAAATAAAATAAACAACAAAAAAAACCAAAATATAAATAAAATAATAAAGAAAAAAAAAGAAGAAAAAAAAAAAGAACAAATAACTTTTGTCTGATAACAAATTTTGTTTATACAATTGTAAATAAATTATTAAAAATAATTATAAATTAAATAAAATTGAATAAAATTTTATCACCATATTCTATAAATAAAAATAAAAAAAAAAAAAGGAAAAATAACGTAATAAAATATAACAAATTAAATTAACAACAAAAAAAACTAAAATATAAATAAAATAATAAAGAAGAAAAAAGAGAAAAAAAAAACGAATAACTTTTATCTGAAAAAAAAATTTTGTTTATATAATTGTAAATAAATTTTTAAAAATAATTATAAATTGAATAAAATTTATATCGATGATTTTTTTAATATTACGTATTTTAAATTTTTTATATATAAATAATATTTATTGTATAATATAATTAATAATTTTTTTAATAATATTTATTTTTTTTTAATTTACTTACTATATTATAAGTAAATTTTTTTTATATGGGATATATAACATATATATACACACACACAACCTTTTATAACTCGACATTCTAAATGCATAGAATTGATATAACACGGTGTGAAAATTGCGTCAGCCTACCTATAATATAATATTCTTCTAACACGGTTTGCATATGGCACAATTTAATAAACTTGGACAAGTCTCATATAACACAAATGTTTTCCCCATCAATTTTTATTTTTCCTTAATACGATTTTGATAGAAAAAAAGAACGAATTATTCGTTTTAACAATTTTCAATAGGTTCGAATGTATGCATACATATTTATATTCTAAAAACTGTTAATACTATTTGAAAATAATTTATACTAATAAATAAATTACAACATATATATAAATAATACTAGAAACAATTTTTACTCAAATTATATAATTATTATATTTAGTCAAAAATAATATGAAATTACACAGGATTAAATAAGTATCATACTATAATAATAATAATATTATTATTATTTATTTTTATTTTATATTATTATTTTATATATATATATGTTTCTATATATTTTATATGATATATTATATATTTTTTTATATTATTATATATTATTATTTTATTTTATTATTATTATATTTTATTTATATTTTTTATTATATATTTTATTTTATATTTTTTATTTTATATTTTATTTTATTTTTTTTGTTTTATTTTATATATATATAAAAAGGGAAACTTTCGAATCTTAAAACAAATGAGTGTAATATACATACATTTTCTTTTTTTTTTAGTAAAGAATTTCAAAAAAAAAATACAAATATACCCGAGAACTTTTTATTAACTTTCTCGAACATTTTTTCTTCTCCACTTTGTAAGAATATTTCAAAAGCAGTTATGCTCTCTTCTAGAATGTAGCAATTACGCAAAACGTAAATTATGTTTTCTCGTCCTTGTCCACCCTCCTCCTTCCCTGCCCCTATTTTCCCTTACCCTCTCATCTTCTATTTCTTTCTGCAAAATATTTTAAGTTGCCGCGAGCGAGTTATCGCGGTGAATCAAGAAAATTTGATGAATTGCATCTCCATTAATTCTAAGACTGGTCTACTCGTTAACGCTCGAGAAATTTACCTTGGTAGAATTTAAAAAAAAAAAAAAAAAAAAAAAAAACAAAACAAAAAGGTACGTCCTTCCGACGTAAATTAGGGAAATCCTTTTATTTTTCCTCCTCATTTTCTTTTTTTCCGTATTATTTTTTCCCCTTGGCTAAATTTTCTCCGTTACGTTACTTTTTCTCAACACGTTCGTGGGTAAAGTATTAAGCAAATTTATGCTGAGAACAATTGATGCTCTTGTATAATCTAATCAAGTTTTTGTTTTTCTTTTTTTTTAAATATATTACAAAAATTACAACGTTTATTTCTTTTTCATATTTTCTTCTTTTTCTTTTTCATTTTAAAACAAATTTAAAGTCAGATTTTTATCGTAGAAGAATGTAATTTATTGCTAGAAAAAAGAAAAAAAAAGAATGTATGTAATTTGAATTATTGAAATAAATGAAAGTATTCGATTACTTTTGTATGAGTAAAATTTATATTTTTCATTTTTCTTATTTCGAGTTATCTAAAAGTCGTATTTAAAAATCTTCGAAATTGAAATAGCTTTGTAAAAAAAGACAAAAAGCCATTCCCCCTTTTATAAACAATAGAAAAAGTATTTGAAGAAAGATTACAACATTCCATCACGAGTATATTGGACGAAATAAAGAAAGCTTTGATTCCTTAATTTGTGTAACTCGAACAAGGGCACACTTTACCACCATATTTGGAAGGTATACAACGAAAAGCTCTGAAAAGCATGCGAATCGATTCATAAAAACAATACTCCATTAACGAGACAATTTACCGAGCAACTGATAATCAATGTGATAACGACATTCGATAGAACCATGACATAATTAAAGTGACGTATAACGTGGAACTTTACCAATCAATTCTGACAAGAATAAAAGAGAGAGAGAGAGAAAAGAAAAAAAAAGAAAAAAAAGAATATTTACTCGTGCATGACTGGAATTGATCAACGAAAACGAGGATATTTCTTGAATTAATCGAACTTTTAATACAAAAGTCACGTAATGCAATATCAACCTGAGATCAATTTATTATAATAAATTATATAAATATATATTTTAATTATGATATAAATTATATAAAATAATTATTTATATTAAATCAATTTTTATTATAATATAATTAATAAAATTTGTAATATTATATAATTATAATATAATTTTTATTATTATATAATTATAATAGAATTTTTATTATTATGTAATTATAATAAAATATTAAATTATAAAATATATAAATTATAAATATATAAATTGTATCATTCATAAATTGTATATAATTTTGTATATAACTTTAAAAAAAAATGGAATAATTGTAATAAAATTGTAAAATTATATATATGTAAATAATACATATAAAAACTACATATATATATGTAAAATTGTAATAAATAAAAAAATAATAGTATAATCTATCTATTATACTAATAGTTTCTCTTTTCGTATTCAAAAAAAAAAACATTTTGCAAAAGTAAACTTATAATATAACAACACGATTTAACATTCTACAATAATCAAATTTAATAGTACAAAAAATTATATCTGTTATTATTTAATAATAATAATAATAATAATAATAATAATAATAATAATAATAATAATAATAATAATAATGCATCAAAAAATGTATGTATAAATATAAAGAAAAAGGATCGTACCTTTTACGCCGTGGCTCGTCTCCATATCCACTGTACTCATGATTCTGAAACAAAATAAATGTAAAAAGATTAACAAAGAAAATTAAAAAAACATTGGATTGACGTGTAATTATTAAAAAGAATTATTGTTTTTACATCTGATCAAGTTCATTGGTAAAACAATTTTAAAACAAAATCGTTCTTTTCGAATTCACACACGTTGAAAAATATGATTATATTATATACAAGGTGTGTCCTAAATAAATCATTTTGTTCTTATTTTCACGTCATATAAAATATGAAAGTTAGAAAAACTTTAATTAAATAACCATTTAATTTGTAGATTAATAAATTATATCTTTTAGGCGAAATAAACGAAGTATTATTTTTACATAAGTGAGAAGAATTAAGCACGAACATAACCTCTCATTGTTATAAATGGAAGATTCTTTTTACTATTCTTGTTATTAAACGAAATATGAATTAAATATTAGTTCAAATTAATTTGTTATTACAATAATTTGCAACACCTCTCATTGTTATAAATGAAAGATTTTTTACTATTCTTGTTACTGAACGAAATATGAATTAAATGTTAGTTATTAGAATGATTTGCAAAATATTCAAATGATAAGATACACGTAAATTATACATAAAGATTATACATAAACTATTTTGGTAAGTTTAATTTTAAAATATAATTGAATCTTGATTAATCACCGTGATCGGGGGATAAACAAAACAATTATTATTACTAACAAAGCTTTGGTTTATTTTTATTCAAATTATATTAGTCAACTTTATGTTCTTAAAATTGATATATTTACTTTAGTTTAATATTTATTCCCTAGGTATAATAATTGCCCAAATTTTTCCAAATTTCTTCTTTATTTTATATCTATAAAATTACTTTTTATTAACGGAGTGAAATACGTGTAGAGGCTTCAAAAAATTCAATTTTTTTTTGTAAATCGCTTGTAAAACTATTAAAAAATATAGTCATAAAATTTCTAGTCAAAAATTCAAGTCGTTCAAAAGTTATAAACGATTAAGTCAGCGGCCGTCGTTCAAGTGTCGGAACGCGTGGCATGTAATACGAAACGGTCGAGCTTTTTTCAGACGCGTTTTTCTCGAAACAACTTTTTTCGGATTTGTGTACACTGTAGCTTACAAAGTTTTTAACCAATCATTTTGAAATGTTGAATATAGTTTCTTTATATAATTACGCTCTATTTGAACCTCAATCCTAAGCGATATCCTTGTTTAAAGTATTTTTTTTATAATGAAAAATATATGAAAAAATAGTAAAAAATCATGCTTTATGTTCACACCTCTCTAAAAAACACAAATTTTCATTTTTTTCTAGGGAAATGAGGTTCAAATAGAAGATACACATATAAAAAAAAGTAATTTTTCTTTGTAATCGATTTCTAATAAAAATTGTGGCTTCCAAGATGTACACAAACTGCTCAGTCGGATGGCAACCTATAATGCGTGACAGCTGATATCTTCGCTAGTTTTCGAGATAAATCTTTAAATTAAACATTTCGGAATATGTTCTCAAATATATGTGTAAAATGACCTTATAATATTAATAAATAACATAAATTTTTAATACGTTAAAAAAATTCATAAAAATCATACATTTTACACGTATTTCCCCCCTTAATTTATTGTTAATTTAAATTTTATTATATATAAATTTCGCCAAATTTCTTACATATTCGATCAATCTCTAGGGCTCTCACGATAAAATAAGTGTACGTTTCGTGAGCAAAAGAAGCTACAATAAGTTCTATCATCCCAGAGTAAAAGGAACCCTAAAGGGGTACTTGACTGAGGAACGTGACCATACTATAGTGTTACGACCTAGTTCCAATGTTACTGAAACAAACGAATATTAAGAAGAAAGTGGTATATGATCAATCATGTTGAACCTAGTAACCCGACAACAGGTAGTAATAATACTAATAATCATAACATTGTATTGATAACGGTAAACGAAACGTCACAAGTATGAATTTCACAGTTCAGTATCACGCAAACCATTAATTCATATTCCGCACGCATTTAGTGAACAATACGTGAAGCAATTTGAACCTATTAGTGTATCATCAGTAAATTAGATTATTTCAATCGTTCTTCCGACGTTTCCTGCCTTTTGCCGGGAAAGCTTGATTAAAATTTCTCATTTGAAATACAAATTTTCGTAAAAATTTCATTTTACGTAGTAAAATAAAATACACGACATTATGGGAGACTGTGTCAGAGTTGAGCATCTCGGATTTATGAAGTTAGTTGCGTATTTGGGTCTCCAATGCAAATGGGTTAATGATAACAAACTCGTTCCAACACACAAATGTAATCCATAATTCATGTAATAACAGGAACAACAACTGAAGTGGTTATATGTTACATTTAAAAGAATAACTTCGTGCATCGTAATACTTCTCAATTACATCATAAGAATATTTTATCCATCTTCCGCAAAGATTTCATTTGTTTTTCCCTAAAATTTGATTTAAGGAGGAAATACGTGTAGAAGCTTCAAAAAATTCAATTTTTTTTTATAAATCGCTTGTAAAACTATTAAAAAATATAGTCATAAAATTTCTAGTCAAAAATTCAAGTCGTTCAAAAGTTATAAACGATTAAGTCAGCGGCCGTCGTTCAATTGTTGGAACGCGTGGCATGTAATACGGAACGGTCGAGCTTTTTTCAGACGCGTTTTTCTCGAAACAACTTTTTTCGGATTTGTGTACACTCTAGCTTACAAAGTTTTTAACCAATCATTTTAAAATGTTGAATATAGTTTCTTTATATAATTACGCTCTATTTGAACCGCAATCCTAAGCGATATCTTTGTTTAAAGTATTTTTTTTATAATGAAAAATATATGAAAAAATAGTAAAAAATCATGCTTTATGTTCACACCTCTCTAAAAAACACAAATTTTCATTTTTTCTAGGGAAATGAGGTTCAAATAGAAGATACACATATAAAAAAGAGTAATTTTCTTTGTAATCGATTCTGATAAAAATTGTGGCTTTCAAGATGTACACAAACTGCTCAGTCGGATGGCAACCTAAAATACGTGACAGCTGATATCTCCGCTAGTTTTCGAGATAAATCTTTAAAAATTTCGGAATATGTTCTCAAATATATGTGTAAAATGACCTTATAATATTAATAAGTAACATAAATTTTTAATACGTTAAAAAAATTCATGAAAATCACAATGAAAACATCGTTTTACACGTATTTCCCCCCTTAATAATCAAAAATTTGTTCTTAATATCGTTTTAATATTTGACACGTCCTAGAACATTATTTGTTTTTCCTAAAACTTGATTTAATAACCAAAAATTTGTTCAATGTTTATATAATAATATATAATAACGATATTTTTTTCGTTTAAATATTTGACACTTCCTAAAACAATAACAGGCTATACAAATTTGAATACACATAAAGCGTATTGTATACTTGAAATTATTATGTTTGTGAATATTATGTTAACGGTGTGATGATGATGATGATTCGTATAGCAATGTTAATGTTGATAATAACATTACCGAGAAAGCTTTCCATTCTCCACGAGCTTTTCTTTTGTCAAGTGGTTGACGAAAGTATTGATCCGAACCGGAATACGAAGGGAAGGCCATCACAAGGAGTTTTGGTCAAACTTTTTCGAATTTGCGATTAATCGACCGAAATCGTCGGAAGATAATCCGAGAGATGCACGGATAATATTTTTATCGGCGCGTCATTTCCTAAAAAACAGTTCGACAGTTTCAGGTCAATTTGTAAATTGCAATTTATCTTCGAGATTAATAACAAATTTCAATCTTTTAATATTTACGAGCACATTTTTCAACAGGTGTTTTATTATTCAAGCTTTCTTTCTATTTTGATAATAAAAATAATAAATCGATGATCTTACAAGGGGCTCATTTTGGAACAAACTCGATGCTTTTTTTCTCATAGGAATGGAATGTACATTTTAAAAATATAATAGAAAATATTCTAACAGAGAAAATATTTTTCTTTTCAAATTGATAATCAAAATCGAATATAAATAATTTTTCGTAATTGATTAAGTAAAAATAAGGTAACTTTTGCACGTTATTCTGCACATCGGTAGTTATAGTTGAAACTAAAATTATAATAATATTTACATATTTACTAATTGAAAACAAACAAAAAAAAATGAAAAACATCGAAAAGAAAGTTGACAATTTTCCATAATTCAACTTTAAGCGCAAACCATTTCTTTTTCAATTTTTATTCGAATTTTTTTTTTTATTTAAATTTACATTATAGCAGCAATCATAAGGAATAAGAATATAATCTTAATGAATAATTAATTTTGTGCAGAATAAAGAAATTCATTCTTAAAAATAAGAAAGGTAAAATGAGACTTAGCAAAGATACGCAGAAAATGAGTATAAATTCTTCTGCAATGGCTTTCCTTCAATTTATTTGATAATATTATACTTCGAAGGTTCGAGTATCATCCTGAATATTGATTTTTTCCTTCTATTGGACGATCGGACAATATTGTACACGATTATAACACTATGCTTACTAATAATTTATTTATATCAATTTTTGTTCTAATAAAATTGAGAATAAAAAATTCTAATACTAAACAATCCATTTGGAATTGGCTTAAATAATAAATAGAAACATTTGTTAATAAAAATAAACATAATATTTATAATATTATAATAATAATTATTATTATTATTTTTTTTTTATATATTATTTTATAATTTATTATTATTATATTTATAATTTATTAGGTTTATATATATTTTATAATTTATTATTATTATATTTATAATTTATTAGGTTTAT